>NW_010972898.1:8148035-8148255 GCF_000737465.1 Haliaeetus leucocephalus
AAGCGGGGGGATCCCGGGCAGCGTCCCCTCCCTCCGCCCCCGCCGCCACTCGCCTGGTTGGGGTCGGTGGCCCGGAAGACGTGGCAGGCCATGGGGGAGTCGGGGTTGTCGGGCTGCGCCTTGATCAGGTAGGCGAAGTAGGTGAGGTCGTGGCTGTTGTGGATGAAGCGGGCGATGTGCTGCGCCTTGTGCTCGAAGATGAAGACGGCGGGCGCGGGGC
>NW_010972898.1:8149151-8219771 GCF_000737465.1 Haliaeetus leucocephalus
CCCCCCCGCCCCGTTTGCAAGAGCTCCCAAGCTTTTCCCGAGTTGGTTTTGCTTTCGGCGAGCCGGGGGGGCGCTGAGAGAAGCCTCCCCGGAGGCAGTGGGGGCCCGGGGCACCGCTTTGCCCCCACCGCAGGGAAAACCAGCCTTGTCGCAGACGTGCGGAGCTGCTTCCACGGCTGGATTGCAGCAGCGTCTCCCTGCCGAGTCACTGTCAAAGTCAGAGTGTAATTAAGACTAATGTCAAACTACTTCCCCCCCCCCCCAGGTTTCTTTTTCCTGCTTGAGCTTCTAGTTGTGGGGTTTTTTTTTCCCCTCGCTATCGCGATAACATCTCTCTCGTCAACGAAAAATCCGCCACCTACTGTAAATGTTAGTAACTGGTCTCCTCTACCTGAGAAAGTAGCTGGACAAAGCCTTCCAGTCACACAGCAACCATATCCGTTTTGTAATCGTCAATTTTAGTGACCGACCTTGTGTTTACACCTGTGACAACAGCGGCGATAATTCCCTAACATGCTATTACGGCAGCCGTTTTAACCCTCTCTAGAAAAAAAGAAATCTGTAGCTTGAGCTGAAGGGCTACTCCGTGTAATTTGAGGCTGCGTGCCGGATTATTTGGGCAGAGAAGGGTCGCGTAGCACAGCGGTTCACAACCCACGACAGCCTTGAACTGGCACAAAACCTGTCGCGTTAGCGGGATCTTAATAGCGTTACAAGCAACTACGCTCATTTCCTGAGCGAAGTATTTTGCTCTTCTTTTTACCAGTTTAATCATCTGGTTTATGCATTTTGGCTTATCAGTTGTAATTTTCAGTTTTAACGTTCTGACTTGGAAAGACCTCAAATACACCTCCTCCCAGAGCATCCTAAAATGAGCTCTCTTTACAACAGGGCACCTGACGCCAGAAGTCTTAACGTCGGCTGGATGCCAGCTTTAATATTTGCCACAGTGGTACAAGTTAACGCCAGAATGGAATTGCTTTCCCAAGCTGACTATTTTCACACACTTTTAACACCTGAACTGCGCTGTTACAACTGGGGCAGTTGGAATAAGAATGGCCAAATCCTTCGGACCACAAACCTAAAAAATTTCTTGTCTCTCAGTCTGCACAGTTAGCATTAACCCTTTAGCTGAGAAGGTTACTTGAGATTGTGTGCTCCGGCACTGCAGGATGACAGTTTGGGAGCCGCCGGGATCCTCTAAGAACGCACCTGGGAGAAGCCCCATTTGCTTCCTGGCAGCAGCGCTGGCTGGCACGGGTTTAACGCTGCGGTGAACTGCTCGTTTTCTGCCAGTTCAGTTCTGTGAGCCGCCTCTAATTTAAGTGACAGCGCTCATACAGATACCGCTGTTGGCACAGAGGAAGCGGGAATAGCTGCTCGGGGGGGCGAAGAGGGCAGCGAGACTACTCGCTTCTTTTGGGAACGGTTGGTTAGATGATCGATCCAGAGCGTGAAGCTGCAATTCAGTCACTTGAGCGCAAAGACCGACTTAAACTACCAGGGAAGTGAACTGAACACCGGGCTTGCACTAAAGCAGCAGCAAACCCCCCTCATACGTTCTGCTGCAATGATTTTAGATGGGGTAATCATGAAATGGCTCCGGCGAAGCAGCCTAAGGGGGAGGCTGCAACATACTGAATTGCTGCAGCTGCTTACGAACACCATCTCCGAGACTATTAGATCCCTTTGTATTATGTTTGTAAGGTTGCGGACAACCACCTAGCCTTTTAGGTGCTGTGGCGATACAAATAATTAATAATAATCAGGAAACGTGAAGACAATCATGTGAATACATTTTAAAAAAAGGCAAAAAGAGGATGCAATTCTTTTAAGCAATCACAGATCCATTGATGTTCTCACATTGTTCAAATGGAACAAGAAGCCTTCACTTGAAGATGCTACAGAGCTGGGTTTTCAGCTCCTAAGGACACACTTCAATTTTTGCAAATTATTTTATCAGGTAGAACTGGGAGGAACAAAATGTGGAAAATGAATCTGAAATTCTTAAATTGTCACCATTGTGCCAGTTATGTAAAGCTGTTTGGTTTCTCCTTCGGCTGGGTGATTTGCTTTACGTGGTATGAGATCTGGTTATTTTGACCTAATTTATTTTTATTATTGAATTCTTTATACAAATCCCTTATAAGACAAAATTAATCTATATAAACTCTACCACTAATATTTTAACTACCTTCAAAATAAAATTCTCAGATGTTAATCCAAAGTTTTCATGCTTTCTTCTCGCTTCAGCTTTTATGTCTCTCTGCATTGGTTCTTCATAGTAATCCCTCTTAACTGCCCATTACTTTTATCCACTTACTTCATCATTTCTTTCTTATCCTTTAATCTGCCTACCACTTTTTATCCCCCCATCTCATTAATAGTGTTTCATTAGAAACTCAGTCCTTTAGCTACATGACTTTTCTTCTTGAAGTTGGTCCCCTTTTCTCGTTTCTTTTCAGCTGCAAGTATTCATGCACCTCTAAGTTAAAACTTCCTAATTTCTCTCATATGGAGCACAGTATTCCTTTGCCTATGACCTCTGACATGCTCCTCATGTGGTTTCTCCCCTAGTGTTTAAAACTACAACGGTAACAAAAGCATCATCCTCTAATTCTTTGCACAATATAGTTAGGAATTAGCCTAAACTATGTAATCCTTATAGCTCAGTTAATGGGAATCAGAAACTTTGGGATAGAGAAGAAAGCAACTTTCCATAGCCCTTATCCACAGAGCTTTGAAAATACATGTCTGCTCTTCATTAAAGAGCAGTTCCTCTCCAGGTCATCCCAAATGGAAAGAAGTGTAAATGCAGCACCCATGCAGAGACAAAACAGACAAAGCCTCTGATGAGAAGCCACAATTTTTTTTAAATTCCTTTTTTTTTAGTATTATTATTATTGGCCAAGCTTCTTGAAACAAATTGTAAAATTCAAAGTGAAAACTATATTGGAAGACCTAAAGTACATAAAGTCCTGTGCTCAATAATCGCCACAGCATGTGCTGCAAATACATGCTCAGTTGGTCAAATAAAACTGACCACATACCCAGTCAGACTTTTCTGAATTGTTGATAACCTGCCATTGATTTCTGTTGACTAAATAGACATGAGATGCAATATCTCTTAAATAAGGTATATTATTGAAGCGACCAAACCCAGATACAGTTAACTAAATATAAGTAAATGCCTCTGAACATTGTGGATTCAAAATGCTTGGTCAATGGAGTACTACATGTAAAGATTATTTTTCCAAATAAAATGGGTAAGTATATTTTCCTTCTGTTTATGAAAGGAAGCATGTTTTGTTCATTAAGACAATATCTTGATGATGTATACTGTTTCTGCACATGACACCACAGCAGCTGTTTCATATATCATATCTGGATCATGAGTTCATATTCAGTGTTAAAGGATTTAAACCTGCAAAATGGGAAGCAACCACAGTTCTCAGTAATTTCTTAAGGAGCGGAGAGACCTCAACATCTCACATGATCAGACTGTTAATTGCTAGTAATTATCCATCCCCTTAAGCCTTCTAGCCACAATTTTAATTGCAGAAAAAAATATTAAGTTATTAGAGGAGCTGTAGACTTCACTTTACAATCCTGTAATTTATGCATAACTTCAATCACCTTGGACTAGAGTACTTTATTTCAGTAATATGCCCTGTAGCTGGAATTGCTTCTCATCCTACTGCTTTTCTAAGAATGCTGTCACTTAAGTCTCTGGGATTTCAAGGTCTACTACTGTATTTGCATTATTTTTAACTAGTCAAATCTTATTTTATGCTCAGATCACCTTTTAGTAAGATCTCAGATGTACACATTTTTACTGTAGAAAACTTTATTAAACTACCCAGTCTTATTTGAAGACTCTAATGAATTAACTTTTGGAAATATAATTGAAGTATTAGAAAGTAAGTTCAGTAGACTGGACATATTACCAAGGCTTTAAAATTTAGCTGCTGGAGAAACTCTCATGCTTCCTCTATTAAGTTTGTAAAACCATAGCTAGAAATAGTGAAAACTGTGTATTTTGCAGGATGTATGGATGTTATTATAGTTTAAAATGTAATGCCAAAGGTTTGAGTAATACATATCAGTCTTGTAGAGACACATCAATAGCAGGAGACACTCACTGAAATTTGTACACAATAAAAATGATAAAAAATTGATCTGATGGGGGTTGGGTGGTTTGGGTTTTGTTTTTCTTCTCAAATGGCACTAATCTTTTTTGATCGTAATGACAGATTATAATTTGCTCTGCCAATAAGAACCACTCCAAAACAGATTTAGAGGAACTGGAATGAGCAAAGTTCAGAAGAGAATAATCCCTAGCTAGAAATTTCATAAACATCTATAGAACTTAAGGTGACCCACCACATTTTATGTCTGTGTTCAGTGTATCGTTATTCAATATAGCACTGATTAAGAGAGACAATGTATCTTTCCCTTCAAAGAAGCATTTGATTGTGGAAAGATTCTTATTTTTGTCTTTTTTTGTATGTAACAGTCATCCCATGAAACTTTCTGGCACAGCAGACTTTGAATCCAGTGAAGAACAACAATGCTCTTTGTTTAAAACTAAGTTTTAATCTTGAGTCCTGTGTGCTTACCTGTGAGTATAGCATCCTTCCAGGTGGGAACATTTGCAATTTGTTGGGGGTTTTGTTTTGGGGGTTTTTTTTGTAAGGTTTCTCCCCCCAAAAAGGGTATCAGATCAGCTTACTAAAACCCTTGTTGTTGAAATAATATAGAGTTTGGTGGCTGTTAGCCGCTCAAGCCAGTTGCAAAGCTAGTTATTGCAGGAGATAAAGCAACTTCTGCAACAAGAACTTCCACGTTCCCAATTATTGCTGCTTTTATATAAAGGAGAAAATTACTTCCCTACTATTCCCCACCCACTGCAGTAACATACAACAAAGAGAAAAAAAAATGAGGAAGAAGAGTACCACAGCTGCTGGAGTCTACTTCTCTCCCTGACAGTGCCCACTACCTCTACCTCATTTTGTGGTTTGGAAGGCATCCTGGTCCCCTTCAACTGTCCAGCAATGGAAACTACGACATAATTTCTTGTCATCACAAAGCTAAAAGGAAAATCTTGATATTATTCCACAAATATATTATTACAAAGCTTGAACCACAGGCTAGAAAGGTTAGCAGATCTGTAGTAGAGTGCAAAAATGATACAGAAGAGAAATGCTTGGGAAGGCAAGAGTACTTCCAAATTCAAAGGTCACAAATTGTATCTGTTCAAGAGGAAAATGCAAATACCTAGACTTCAACAGTGTATCACTATTAAAATGTTACTGCAACTTCACAACCCAGTACTGTATGTCTGGTAAGAGAAGGTACAGTTTACCAGGAACAACAGGGCACTTGTAGTCCCAACACAATTCCGAGAACGGTGCCAGCGTAGCTGCCAAAAAAAACCCCAACCAAAACCAAACCAACCAACCCAGATGGGAACCCCTTAATTCTGTTTCTCATCATTCTTAACTCTCTCCTAGGTAAATCAACATCTGTTGTCTTGACTCTGTTGACCAGTGAGCATCTTTCATCCCCCATTCGCGACTGCGAGAAGCAGCATCACACAGCACACCGGTGATTCATGCAAGACGTGCACTTACATTCCTCTACTCATTTTAAAGGTAAACTTTTAACACCCCTCTCAAGCTTCCTGCATGGTTGCAGCATCCAGTACTTGCCAGTTCAGAAGCATCACTGGGAAAGAAGCCTGTCTTGCTTTAATTCGGCCAAGCTTTCAGATGAATGTTTTTTTTTTTAAAAAACACCTGTAACCTGCCTAAGACACACCAGTGATGACATTCTGGTCCCACTAATGGGGAACAGAAAAATTCTTTGCAGTTTCAGTAGTACCAAGAACATCGGAACATTATTTTTCAGATTCAGAGGTAATTCACAGGGGAATTAAGCAACAGGGCCACTGTCAGCGGCAGAGAAGTATATTCCTAAGTGTGGCATAAAGACACTGAACACTAGGCTGCGTAACAAAATACAGAAGTGTAGTCATATGTTTGAGTTACCACCTAACCATGGTTACACTGCTCAATTTAGGGTTAAACACGATGCATTATCCTTCAAGGAGAACCATTACTCAATAGTTTCACTATGTAGGCCTGGTTACTCTGTATAAACGATGCAGGCTTTACCAGCAACTATACCTTTGAAGAAGAAACTAAAGACTGATGAAAAGGAAACATCCTGCTCCAGAAGGCACCGAAGGCTGGATGATTGACAAAGCAGCATGAACTAGGGGAAAAGTAAAGGCGGCAGGGGGACATCACGACCACCAACTCAATTAAAGACCTAAAAGACTTACCCCCCCACTCCTTGAGCATGCGCTGTAGAATAAAAAAACACTGTACTTTTAATTTGAAGCAGAGAAAACCTTAGCCCAATAGAAATGGTGTCACATAAGTGACTACCAATAATGATTTTGGGGAAGGGCTTCGGTAACTACGTGGATCAACCTAAAACTGTATAAATTGCTTGCCTGTTTAACTGCAGGGTGTGCCAGCTCTGTGGAGTCACCCCCTGACACCCATCTCTGCGCAGACATGAAATAACAAATATCTCGGCTCTGTGTGTAAGATTGGCTCATTGCACACCGGGTACCAAACCCCACTTGGGGGGACAACAGAAAGATTTTAGAGTGGTTAAACTGCATGAAAACCTTGGATAGAGAAATGCAAATGCTTATTCTATGAACAAGATACAGATTTAAAAAAAATCTATTTGAGAGCTGTATAAACAGGAAAAATAATGTAAAAAGAATAGGCCCCAACAGAAATGTAACATGATACTATTTAAAGAGCAAGTAATAATGCAGAAATGTTAGTATAATTAAATTACTGTTTTAAGCTACTGCAAATATACAATGTATGGTATATATTCTGTTATCATTAAAATGCTGAATATTGGTTATGTCACTGGAAATCTTTACGCTCATCTCTTTAACGATTAACTGAGATGTTAGAGTATTTTCCTACAATGTAAGAAGTAGGATGAGAATTATGGCGACATGGATGTGTACAGTTCCAGATATAAACTGCACTGGAGAAAATGTGAAGTCCTTATCCCATTGTCAGACATGCTCTCAGAGCATTACTGTGTATCAAGACTGTATGTAGCAGTGCCACCTGGTGACCGATGCTATGACAAATTCCTCTTAAAATACTACGTAGCACAGAAATTTATTGTGTGATATAACCGAATTTTCCTTCTTTTTTAATGCGCATATTAAAGGTTACTGTTCCAAAGTTCAGTATGTGAAGTACAAAACTGACACTGAAATTTCCAATTTATAAATATAACAATATTTGTAATGTCAACACTAACAGAGTACTTGGAAATTATGGCACCTACACATATTGAACAGAAATGGTTCTCAAGTTAGGGCAGCCAGATCGTAATTAGCCATAAGAGGAAAATGCAGTACAGGGAAGAAGAAACCCCAAAGCACTAAAATTAGCCTTCATGGAAAAGATCAGCAATCTCGGATTCCTTACTTGCTCAATGACAAAGTCATAAATAATTAACAGACCTGTCCCAGTAACTCAGTTCAAATGGCAGGTCATTTCTCCACCTTCCTTCAGAAAAGCCTCAGAAACAAGAGTCAGAAGTCTTTCAAAGCATCCAGGACTGGGTATGAGGAGTGCTGAGCATCATGTCTTTAACACACATGCTTTCTCATGCACTTAAGCAACTCAAGGACCAAGAGTGGAACTGGGTAAGCATGTAGGGACAGTGCTGCATGGTAGAAGCAAAAGTAAAGGAAACATTTGGCCAAAACTGCACAGTGACAAGCAAATTCAGTTGTTTATGAGGTGACCAAGCATCAGGAAGCGAGGACTGTAGCAGCATACCATGCAAGCTCAACCCTGGTCGAAGCACTCGTTATGTCATGTACTGACCTGCACAGATCCAACTTACTAATTGAGTGAATGCCCAGTAAGCTAGCAGCCCAACCTGAAGTCATATAACATTTTACTAAAAATCTCTCTGGGAAATGAGCACTACCATGATCAACCACTGGGTAGGATAGAGGCTGCTGAAGTTTAAGTCCCTGCCCCTGCTGCAAAGGTTCTTGAGAGATGGAGCATTTTTTGCTGCAGGTAGATTAAATGACTCAGGCACTTTTGTGTGTTATTCTAGAACCTGCAAGGGCTAAACAGAAAAACCCTGCATGCCTCTGCAAAGGAGGGGAAATTACCCTCTCGTTATACCCACAGTTAAGAGGATAATAAAACATTCAAATACAACAGGGAACAGGGCAAGCAGGAAGAATAAACAACATTCTTCCTCTCCTCCAATTTATCATCTCTCTACCTTTGTTTTTAATGGGTCCAAGCTAATGTATCTTCAGGTGTTCAAATACAGTGCAAAGGCTTGAAAAGGGGAAGGTAAAAAATAGAGGGGGATTGGCTCACAGTGAACAACAAGGTTACATATCTTTAAAATGTGGTTAAAGAAAGGCAGTACAATTTTGTGGAAGCAGGAACAGAGACATGCTTTTACTTCTGCCACAACTAGACCAAAGTGTGCAGAAGCTAAATATATAAAACTAGTGCACAGACATGACTACAGCCACTTGTACACTCCTTCTGTGGGTCTTTCTCCATTTTTCTAAAAAACAGCTTTCTGGAAGTGGGCTGGTGTGTTTGAAACTAACCCCCCCCCCCCCCCCCCCCACAAATGGTGATGTGATGAAGACAACAGACAATCATTGCCAGGAGGTTCCTTCATCACTCCCTCCCTTGGGTTTGTTTACTGTGTAAGACCCTCCCCCCCCCCCCCCCCTCCCCTTCTCTGTTCCAGGCAAGTGTTGAAAAGAAAAATTGTTTACTTGACTCCTAAATACAGTTAAGGAAAGAAAACCTCTTGAATTCAATTTCCTGCAAAATTTCATTAATCTCATACATCCTCTGTCTTTTCCTTGTTCAATACAACACTTTGTCTAGCTGTAAGTAATTGATACAAATATTCCTTGCAGCCTGCAGTTATCCCTCAGCTCCTTGGTACCCCATCACAGAGGAAGACTGCATATGTCTGAACTTCATGCTAATTTAATAAGGCAAGAAGTTTAGTCATAGTCTAGTCCTGAACTTCACCCATTATAGTATTTATGAGACAGACTTTCATACAATAGGCTTAAAACAAAATACAGACCATCTTTATCTTTGTTACCTATATGTTTAATGACTGTTTGTGGACTTACAAAAATATTCATGTTATACAATTTAATATCAATCAACAAGTAGAATTAGAAACACACAAGGACTCCTGATTCTCTTTGAAAAGATCTCATTTCTGCACATAGAGACAAACAATTCAATGGCTTGTTTGAACATGTTAATATTGCTACCCTGCAAACTGTTAGGTTTTTAGTTTGGTTTTTTTAATAAAGTACTTAATTCTTCCATTACTCAGTATAAGAATTCCTACTGATAGCAATCAGGACAAATCTCAGAAGTTTGAGTACACAGCCAACTTTTAATCATGTCTCCTAGATGTCCATGAACACCTCCAAAAATTCTCAGACAGTAAACTGGTATAGCACACATGTCCAGGCATCTTCCAGCCAGCGTTACAACATGCTGGAGTTCAGGGACATTTCAAAGATACTCATTAATATTTCTAGAATATTTGACTTGACAAAATATAAGTTAGATTTTTCAAAGGCTGCCAACTTTCTCCTCTTGGTGACAGACCAAGCAAAAATGGTAACTGAACATTTCCTCAATACCTTCCAACATTTACTGAACTGTTGTTTCTAGAAGTTAAGACAAAATTAAATCTTCTTTTCCATCCAGTTCCAATGAAGGCACAAATGTTTCCACCTATATGAAGAACTTAAGTGCATTAGAACAAATGGGAAGTATTTGTAAGGCTCCAGCTCTACTAAAAAAAAAGAAGTATTCTTTTTCTGGAACTCTAGCATTGATGTAAACCAATTAATTCACTAAGCCAAAGCATGACAGTCTTTTCCAGTTGTAACAGCCTTACACTCCAACTTTTGCAAATTAAAAAAAAATAATCAGCTGCTTACATCACTTTCCACACACAGAGAGGGTTTTTTTTCCACTAAGTTCAGCCCCGAGCCCTTGTAGACAGACAAGGGAAAAGGCAAACGGGAAGTCTGTTGCCGAGACCATTGTGACATTCCATTGAGAAGGTCCCAGAAGAGAGCAATCAGCTCTCCCCAGCCACAAAGCAAACACCTCAGACTTCAGCAGCACAAAGGAAGTATCACCCAGATCAAGGGCAACAGCCCAAAATTTTTACTATCTTTTGTTAAAGCCAACACTGTTTCACTTTCTTGGGCTTCTAGGCAATTCCAAGTACTGTTTTTATGCACCATACATAATGGCCAAATGGGGGGGGGTGGGTGGGGTGTATATCTCCTTATTAAAAGGAATGCAGTATGCAGCCCGCACAGTGAGCTGCAGTTTATTTTCATGATGCAAAAAGGCAGGCATAACCTGTATCAATGAGTTTCGGCCAGCTTCTAAGAAAGTTAATAAAAAAAAAAAATGTAAGTGGGTTAGAAAGGTAGATGTTCTCACTTAAAAGGGGCCTGAAATCACTTGAGGATCTGTCCCAGCAAAACTGTTTCTCAGTGTCTACTATTCTGACGGTGCAACATAAACTTCAGTCTGCTTATCAGTATGAATCACCTCTCTTCACGTTTACTTGCTCTACTACACCACCAGCACATCTTGAAATGCAACAGTATTGTTTTTATTACATCCCACTGTATTAGCAGTTTGTGTTTGGTTTATGGAAAACTCAAGAAAAAAAACGACAACAAAAAAGAGAGCATGCAAGCACACTGGATTTATCACTTCCCTTTGGAAATGCACCCATAATCAAAGTCAAAATTTTGCTGGTTAGGACATTCTCCGAGTGCAAGCGTGCACAACACAGTCCAGTGGACTCCTGACACACAATACAACAAAAATCTTGCTGACTTTTAGTGTGGTCCTTTCTCTGATGTACTCAGCTAACACTCCAGCCTCAATTTTCAAGTTTCCTCTTGACTTTTCTAGTCCAGAGCTTGAAGTGAGGCAACTGCATCGATATTCTAATTTAATTAGAAAGCAGACTGCTGATCAAAACATCAAGCAGAGTGCCACAGATTAGAGTTGGATTAAATGCAAAGGCAAAAATATATTAAAATGCTTTTGAATTAAATTCACCTTTCTACCTTTATTTAAAATTATCCTCTGGGCTTCATTTCAGAGAACAAATTTTGGGTCTCCACAAAAGCTTAATGCATTAACTCAGTTTTTATAAGCCTAGCTGGTGGGAAATAAGTATTTGAAATAAACAAGCTGTTAGGACAAGTACATTCTGCAGTTATTAAAAGAAGACTGGAAGCCAGGTCCGCAAATACCTGCAACTAACTACTTGACATTGCTATTCTTCAAGAATAACTGTATGCTTGTTATGTGTAACTTCATATACTCCTTATACTTAATATTATTTGTTGCGTCCAAGCACATCTCAATTTTACAGACAAAAGTGTTACCATGGCATTTACACTTCTCTCAGTATTCCCACTCAATGTTTTCAGGTGTTTTTCTGTACTCCAGAGTTATGTGTAGTTTCTTACATACAGTTTCTTACTCTTGGATATTAGAAAGTCTACAGTGGTGCTTCTCCATACACATCCTGATCTGTTGCGTATCAAGATGAATAAAGCTGAACACATTTTCACAAGCACTGCAGAATTTGCTTCAAGTATTCAAAAGCAAAGGAATCTTCACAGCAATGCAAGGACGATGCTGACAAATACCTGTCAAAAAGACAGGGATACATACCTTGCTGAACAATGGCACTTTATTCCTTGTGCAGAATGAAAAGTTTACTTGATCTAAGTCTGTCCGAAATGTCAGTGTAAATAAGAGTTCTCTTCAAACTGTTTCAAGAACAGCTGCCATTTCCTTGAACTGTCTGAAGAAGTTCTAAAAAGCAAGAATTAATATAAATTTCAGTTGCTTGAAGAAAAGCTCAAACTGAGCATGTTAGACAAAAATCACAATCCATGTTTCTCACATGCCCTCTTTCCTCCAGCTACATTTGCAGCTTGAACTGAAAGCTTCTGCTTTTCCTTTTGTGGGCTGTTTGGCACTTGGGCACACTCACTACGGAATCTACACAGGTGATGCCTTATTTGCATGGGTTTGCCTATTAATAGGAGATGCTGCTATGAAAGAAAAATACAAAGTAGCTCTCACACCACAACAACAACAAAAAAACCAACAAAAAAAACCTTCTCACACAAATGTTTCTATTCCCAGCTGAAATAACCCAGGCTTCTCAAGTATAGCATCCATTTCTTACAGTAGTTAATCAGCAAATTATTAAATAGGTTTCAGCCAGAATTAATACAACATATCACACCTAAGGATTCAGAATATCCTTCTCAAATTCCTGCCATCCACTTCCAAGGATTTATTTCTTTGTAAACTTGTACGATATTCTAAGTGATGTATCTATTCGCCCTTTAAACAGGAATGACAACAGAAGTGCCACATTTATGCAAAATTAAACAAAGTTACATAAGTTCATAGATGAAAGCATAGCAATTAAGAGCCAATGGTTACAACGCAAACTGACCTCCATTGCTTAGCCCAAGTTTTAGATTTTGAGGCTGGGGAACAGTTCTATAGATTTAAAACATTCCATGCGTTTTTAACAAGGCAGAGTGACAGCTGACAAGACAGATCCAAAAGTCTTTACATCTTCAGTTGTTATCTTATTTGTAAGATAACAGATTAATTACTGCTAAATTAACATTTTTGGATAAGTGATGTAGAACCGAATGCTATGAAGTATTTAGCTTCAGTATTTTAAATAATTATTTCATGCTTCATCTTTGAATGACTGTATTAGTAAGCAACAAAGACATATTCATCAAGGTATACAGTTGCTCCTTCACAATGTCACCATTGTTTTTAAGGGACTGAATCAAGTAACACTGATTACAGACCTTGAACTGTGGGACCGTCATTTCAAAAGATTTGTCTGTTATTTGTCCAGAAGGGTCTGCCACCTTTAGTGTCACTGTAACATAAGGATACTTCAGAGACCTGCAGGTGTCAGAGCTCATTGCAACTCCCAGTTTCCATTTAATGTCTACAAACTACAAAGAAGAAAAACATTGGAAACAGTGTTAAAGAAAGAGATCAAACCTACCATTGCTATTCTATTGGATGGGTATTTTACAGACAATATAGGACATCTAGAGCTCATATCCAAATGGGAAACAAACATACACATTCAGATATTATTGCAAATACAAAAATCATCTGTCCTTCAATAGTGAAAAAATTAGCAATGTTAATTTGTCTTCCTTATTCAAGTACTGTCAACAGCCAAGTACAGTCTATTTAAAGTTCCAGTAAGAGGACCTTGAGCCACAAGGTTCACCTGGCTTGTATATCATTCATGCTTTTGACTTTTTGTTTTTAATTTTCTAAATCAAGTGGAAACATGAGAAAAACCTCAGTGCACAAAAATTTTATAATAGCAATAATGGAAAAAACCAAGACATTTCATAACTATTTTAGATAAACCAAAGTACACCATAAATATGTTTCAGACAGGTAAGTTACCATTTTTAGCCTTTTATGATAGGCAGAACTGTTGAATAAAGAAGTGAAGAGAGCCTTTAGAAGCTTACTATCAAGCCTCAGAGAAAGATTTTTTTTTTCCTAATTCTGTTCTCTTTTAAAACTCTTGTTAGAAAAAAAAGATCTTAAAATGCAAATACACTGTGTTATTTTTTCAAAAAGGAAAAAAAAGAATGCTGGAAACTGACAGAATGTATCTTTTAAAAAGTTAAATTTAAGGGAGACAATGAATAAAACAATCAAGTGCTAGTGTTATCAACTCTAGAACAATTCAAATTACATTTAAAACAGATTTACGTAAACAGCCAATACAATTGTCTGCCACACTGACTGCCACTCACCTTGCCTAATAGTACTATGAAGCACTAATTTTTAAAGAGGTATGAAATGTGACTTCATCATCCAAAAAATATCAGACAACTGTTCAGCATTTATTCAACCTTTATTGTATATGCTTCTTTATCTGGGTGGACATTTGGCAACACATATATACATATAGGAAAGCTTTCATCAGTCAAGATAACACCGTGTGCTTGACAATACAACATACACAACGAAGCACTGACATTTATGAAAAGTTAATAGTTAGCTCAACTGCACTTTGTCATTTAGTTACCTGCCCCACTGTGGCTGTATTTCTTGCATCTTCTGACACACTAATGGATTTGCCCTGTTCATTCCATACATGACGAATAACTTGAACGGCATGTTTTGGCAGCACGCTGACTGTGTTGCCCAAGGCAGTGACGAGTTCCTCTGTAGAGAGATTGCTTCTGGCTGCTGTACTATAGGTATATCCAAAGAACACCGCATCAGTTCCATTCTCCACAATTTTAATAAAATTTTTCACTACACCCCAAACAGGCATTTTTAAATTTTTGCTTTATGTGTCTATGCACTTTACAATAATTAGGCAGCCTGTGATTTTTTTTCCCCAGAATATTTTACTAATCTTTTGTATCCACATGCAAAGAGCAACATGACCTGACTTCTAATGTGTCTTAATATGCAGAGAGAAAGCTTCACTGGGCTTGCACAACACACAACATTAAAACAAAAATAATCACAGCCTCCAAGTGCTGTTGCAACTGAAAAAAGGTATAATTCAGTGAAAGATGTGTGCATAGGGCAGTTAAATGATATTATTACTTTAGAAACAAGGCCGTTTAATTAAACATTTAGGAAAGGTAATTTAAGTACCACCAAAAGGCAAGTAAGGACTCTAGGTAATGGTATAATTGGTACTAAGAGGAGTCAAATGATGCAATAAACCCTCAGCTGAAAAGGCAGCAAGTCTAGAGGAAAATTGCCCTTCGATTTCCTCTACAGAATAGGTTAAAAAAAAATTCCCACCCTAGGTTTCTTCATGCACATCCACTCCTCTTAAAGAGACATTAATAAAAGAGAAAAAGAGTTGGTCCTCCAAGTAGCATGGTCTAATATAATTTAATGCTTTATATTTTATAGTGGAAAAATTAGTGTGTTAAATTTCTACTGGTATATTTTCTTCAGTCATATTAATGTTACATAAAATGTTCAGATACTAGATATTAAAAGAACAAGCAAGATCTTGAAAATTTTATCTTTCTGAAAAGAGAAAAACTTACAGCAAAACAACAGCTGAAAATGCTACCTAAAATCTCTATCACAGCAAAGTTCAACATTATAAAACTGTGTGCCCTTTAAACAGGCACAAATGCTGGTTTCTAATCTTTAAGAAACAAGAAGTTTTTAGACCATGTTTCTTCCAGGCAAAGGGCTAGCTGACTTAGCTTTAGAGGTGAACTTAACTTCCTCTTTTATTTTGCCAGTAGTTCTAAAGCTTGCAGACAGGATCTTGGAGCAATTTCCTCTCTTTAGTTTTTCTATTACAAAAAGTAAGACAATATATTAAGTATTTTTTTAATTTTTTAAGAACATAAACTAAGCCCAGAAGTTCTTTTTTGTGTACTGAGAGTTACAAACTTCTGCCCTTTTCCCAAATCAGTTCATTTTATACACACATTTGATGTCACTTTTTAATACCACTGTTAAGTTGTGGTGGAGGGAAAAAAGACATGAGGGAAAATTATTTTGTGCTTACCTAAATAGAAAGGAAACAATGTTAGCTATTTTTGCCAGGTCACCAACATTAATCTCAATCCCGGATGTTTGAATTCTCTGGAAACAGAAAGTTCAAACAATTACAAATAATAGTAAGTTATGCATTAATAAAAACCTCTTTGTGTGTATATATATACACACACAAAAATTGACTTGGGGAATCTATCCTTTACAGCATATACAACTAATATACTTGCTTGTAAGTGCCAGTATCCAAACTTACCTGACACAATTCAGTTGTATTTACACCTGGGATCTTATGGTTCAGATGTTGAATTATTTGTTCGCACTGTAAAGAAAGTTTGAAAACATTCTTAATGCATATTTTATTATACAAGACAAAGCTAGCTTGAATACCTGGAGATTACTAAACAAAAAGCAAAAGTGGTTAATGCAAAAATGGACAACAGGAGGATGCTTTAAATGCAGAGTGAAGAATAAAGTCATTGAAATGTCTGATTTTAAAATTACAGCAAATCCAAGAAAAGGAAATAAACTCAGGCAAGACTTTTAGTTGCTAGCTCACTAGCTATTCCTACATAACACACCATCTTCATACTAATTGAACAGTCATTCTGTTCAAGTGCACACTACAGTAAACAAGCTGAACGTTTTCTAGACAAGCTAGCTTGGTATTTCATTTAGATGCAAGGCAAAACACATTTTTAAAAGTCTTCTGTGATAAAAACATAAATTTAAAGCAATCCCATTGCTCTTAGCAGGACTGGTCCATTTTATAAGTCATGTAAATCTAAGCTACCAGATACATAAGATTCCCTTTGCAACAGATAAAAACCAGCAGAGCTTAAAAAAATAAGGTTTCCTAGAATCAAAGGGTGCCAGAAGCCCTTCCATATCCCATTTATTGCTCTACTTACCAGTTCTGCAAAAAAGTCTTGAGGTATTAAAGTAATCTTATCTGCTACACCACCAACATCTGAAAAACACAAGCAGTAGCGACCAGAAACAAATCCTTAAAGTGTTATGGTAATAAATCTAATCCCTCTCTGAAGAGCTCCTATGTCACGAGCCATACATTTTCCTTAAAAGCAAAGCTTTCTTTAAGGGAGTTTGTCCTGAATGGCATTAACATAACCTGCTCAGCACCCAGGTAAGCCTAACAGGAGCGACTCCACAAGGCCTCCGAGCCCCAGACCGAGTCTGTGCAACTGCAGTTTGACAGCCCTGAGTAACTCCCCCACCTCTGCGGAGCTGTATCCGCACCAAGTCCCTCAGCTGACCGGGAGGCCGGGCGGGCATGCCCAGGGCTGTCCTCCGCCACCAGCAGCACAGAACCGCTGCTCTCCCCAAGGCTACGCTGCTGCACCCAGGCCGCCTGGCCCCGGCGAAGCCCCCAGGCGGCCCGCGGACAGCCGGGAAGACCCCCTCTGGCCCACCACAAGCCTTCTCCCTGTCCCACCGGGAACGGCTCACCCCGGCGCCTGGGTGAGGTGGCTCCGGGGGGCAGGGGGGGCGGCCGGCCCCGCGCCCCTCCACACCCCACCCTGCGGGCGCGGGTGGGCCCAGCTCCCGCCCAGGTTCCCCTCAGCTCCCCTCCGCCCCCACACCGGGGTGTCGTCCCCCCCTGCCCCTCACCCAGCGCCTCCAGCGCCCGCGCTAGCACCGCCGCGGAACCGGCGGCCATGGCGCCGCGCACGCGCCGAGGCCCGACTTCCGCCACACAAGGCTCGCCGCCCTGATTGGCTCCGGGCGTTACCAGAGCGAGGCAGGGCCAGCGGCCCTGCCCTTATTGGCTACCGGGCAGGGAGCATGCGCTCTTCTTCCCTGGGGGAGGGCGGAGCCGCCTACCCCTACGCTGTGGGTCCCGCTGGGAGGGTTTTGGGTGTTTTGTCCTTGTCGAAATAAATCGTCTTTTAAATAGACGCAAGTAAAACGGGGACTGCGTTTTAGGAGAGTCTCGGGTCTGCAGTCGTCGGGTAGAAAAGGCCACCGGCGGGCGGTGGCTGAGGACCTGCCCGCGCTCTCCCTCCCGCTGGAGGCCCGGGGGGGGGGGGGTTGGGAAATGGCGCTGGCGTGGGAGGCCCCGGGGAGGCTTTGGGAAAGGCCTCTCGTTCAAGGCGCACCTGGTTTGCGCAACGAGCGGTTGACCGAGTTTGGTTCGCGAACTGGCGTCAGGGCCGTCACGCTCAGGCGTGCCTGCCGCACGCTGAGCTTCGCGCGGATACACCGAGCGACCGTACTCTGTGGAGGTGGACTGTGGGGTCGGCCTGTACACCTGCAAATGAACTGTGCAGTTCATGGATGATCCGCGTAGATAAGCCGTTGTCTTCGGTTTTATGGGAAAAGAGCCGGTTTTTGTAAAGCTACAGCTAGAACCATGTTCAGTAAGCTTTTCATACTGAACTGAATTAAGGTTGGGGTGTGGTTGGAGCCCTCAAACGATACTGATCCTTCACCAGTTTTGCCTTTTAAAAATAGAAAATATTCTTAGGTTTCTCTAGTAATCAGTTTGACATTTGCTTTTAGCTTTTTTTTAAATGATGTTACAATCTAAGTAGATCTATTGTAAGACTGTGACAGAGCAGTAATACATAACTTGTCATGTCGTTAGTGCTGGCTAGTTTAAAATTACATCTTTTCAGTAAATGTTTATGAAAGAATTCAGAATATATTTCAGGAAAGGGGTAATTATTAGGGAACATGGTGTGTGTTTATGAGCTTTATACATTTATGGCCTGTCTGATCTTGGCCTCTCCCTTTTAAAGTATCTAATTAAGTCCGTGAATGTTTCTGAGTAGTATGTGTTTTTATGACCTCATGATTATCAAAACACTAGCAACGTACATACTGGTAAGATCTGTCTCTGATACCAAGGTCTTGACTTAATCTGTTTGTTCTTAACTTAGCTAACTATTACATACTTCGCTATCTAGAGAACTTTACATATTCTTTTATATTACAGTTTCATCAAGTCTCTTAGTAGTGGCTTTAGCACTATGACTAATGTTCGTTATGTTACTTTTGATTCTTTCTCCAAGATGGGGAGGTAGATGTGAAGTTGAATATCTTGGTGGTTTGATAATTACAATATCATTTGCTGAAATTTTAGAGTTATTTCGGGGTTATTTTCATCAACATGTAAACATGCATTTCGTTCTTTGAATTTGGAACAGAAGGTGGTGAAGTATGGAACAATCTCGGCTTGTCTGCCCATCCACAGAATTAAACTGTACCTTTAGAAAATTCTGCCTTCTCTAAATGTGTTCTCTGAAGCTTTTAGTAGCAGAGGAAGGTAGATGCAGACTGACCGTGATCTGACAGTACAGGCCCATCTTTTAGCTAGATGAGGACTGAGAACTTAATATGAGGAGACACTTGGTATAGAAACTAGAAGACAAATCTCATGAGCTACGAGTAGACTGGATTGCTGAAGAGATATGCTACAGTACTGTTGATAGGTCAATACAGAAGCTTCAGGCACAGCCATGTAGCATCACCGTAGTCCTGCTAAGTGATTACAGGGGGTAAAATAAAAACATCATTAGGTAATTTACTCCATTTCATAAACTTAACATTTACAGAACGGGGTGTGATTTGCATCAATGCTCTCTAAAAAGCTACACCAAGTTATTCAGCAAAGCTCTTCAGGCAGACAGGAGAAAGTGTATCTGCTACCTGGGTTTCTCCAGTGCCTGGGCCCTCAACTGTATGGTGTCCCCAACACCCTGCCTTTCTGGCCGCCTGTCTCTTTGGTAGTCCTGTCTCTACAGTACCTAGAAACACTGTTTGCTCGTATTACGTATTATTCTCCTTCCTTCTCTCATGGGACTCTGATTTCCCTGTAAACTGGCACAGTTTCTATCTTTCCTGTGCCCTTTCTGCTCAGACGTGCCTAGCTCTGCCCTAGATGTACGTGCATGCTCAACCACCTCCTTCCCGCTGCCCCAGGTCTTTCTGGACACTTGCAGGGCGGGCCCAGAGGTCCCACTGATGGGCTTCTACAAAAACCTTGTCCAAATGCCCGCTTCTGAAGACGCAGGGCCCAGTGCAAGTGGCGCACAGGGCTGCGTAGGTCAGCTGCAGTCTGTAGAGAGTGGTGGCAGCAGCAGCTGGGGAGGGCTGGGGCCAAAAAAGGACAGGTTCCTTCATTTTTAGCTTTTCTGAATTAACCTGAAAGAAGGCATAACACTAAATGTGGAATGAATATGTGTATATATAAAAACGTCTTACTACGTTCCATGTGATGTGTACAGATTACACTCTGCTTGATCTTAGCCAAAAGGCCAAGAACTGGTGCGTTTGCGCTCCTGAGACGGGAAAGTTATGAGGGGGCTCGCAGCTGTAGAAGAGAAGCGCTGTTTTTGATGGGGTTTAACGCCTCCTACAGTGATTTTCGGCAGATCACGCGTGCACCTGGCCACCTGCGTCCTGGCTGCTACACGCCCTGAAGCCTTCACTGCCCGCCGCTTCCCGGTTCCCTCCGGATCCCTTTGTCCCGCCTCGCTGCCTGGTCCGTCCCGTTCCCACGGCTGCGTTTTCCTGAACGCTGCCTGTACCTCCCGGCCGGTGAGCGGCTGGAGGCCGTTTCGGAGGGGCCCGGCCGTCCGCCGCCTTCCCGTCAGCCCCCGGTTCCCGCCCGAGGGCCGGCAGCGGGCTCTGGCCTTCCCGGCGCGGGGGCGGCGGGGCGCCCCCTGGCGGCTCCCGCGCACCACGCAGGCCCCGATGGTTGGGAGCAAGCGCGGGGCGGGGCGGCAGAGGCAGCACCCCTTGCCCCGTTGGGAGAGTCCATTGCCGGGGGGAGCCAAAAGGGGGGGGGCGGTTAGGGGGGAAATCTTCCGGCCGCCGGTCCCCGGGAGCACCTAGGGGGAAGGCGTTCATCGCCGCGTCTGCCGCCTCGGCCCGCCGCTCCGGAGCGGGGCAGAAGTGTGCCTGGGGGCGCCGGAGCGTTGGTTTCTTCTCCCCCCCCCCCCCCCCTTTCCCGCGTGGCTCGGTGGTGCGGTCCCGGGTCAGGTCTGAGGCGAGGCGGCGCGAGGCGCTGTCAGTGCCGCGGTGCGAGGTTCAGCCCAGCGCCGGTACCAGGAGCCGCCCCCGCCATGGAGCCCCATCGCTGGCTGCCCCTGGAGGCCAACCCCGACGTGAGTACCCGGCTTCGGAGGGCAGCTGCCGGGTGCGCGGGAGGGCTGCCTGCCTGCCTGCCTGGCTGCTGGAGGGAGGGAGGGAGGGAGGGAGGGAGGGAGGGTGGCGGAGAGGAGAGGGCTCGGGGCCGCTCCGGCCTCAGCGTCGCGGGCTGAGGGATGGCTGGGGGGGGCAGGGAACGGGGGAAGTCTTAGCCCGCGGATCTAACTGGGGTCCTGTGCTTTCTTTTCAGGTCACGAATCAGGTAAGCAGCTTTTGATTGAGGTAAGCTTTAGCCTCTCTGCAGGTTTAGGCCCATCTCCTTTCATTTTCATGTAGTAAAGGCTCCTGCTTCTCCAACGAGAGTAACCCTTTCCTCCCCCACGGGTGTCTGCACTCAGTCTTCTAATATTGGACCGTACTGGAACCTCCTCTGAAACCTCCGAGTACATAGTGTCATGTAAAGATACTATATTAAGGAAAAAACAGTAAAGGAAAAGAGAATAGGTGTGGTCTGGCTACTAATGTAATCTCTGATGTGTTTCAAGGTGAGTTTTAACCCATGAATTAATGATTAAAACATTATTATATATTTATATGTAACCTGTGCCAGTTCTGGACCTGTACATGATGGCTTTGTGTACTTGTATGGATCTGCTTACATCAGTGTCGCAGTCTCTTTCCTCTTTGGCTCACCATAAGAAATAATGTCATTTTACCGTATTTGCACTTGGCTGCTTATTCATGACAATATCTGCACGATTTGTTGTTGCTTGTTTTGTTAGCGTAGTAGCATCGACACTAGAAGAAGGAAGCTTGTTCTAGTTTACAAAACAATGTCAGCACTAGATAAACTCTAGCTGAAGGGAAAACACACATACTCCAACCCTGCATCATGTTCTCAGTGATAATTTTGAGTATCTTTAACAAGCATTAGAGGTCAGATGTTGATCCCAGCAGGCCTGTTGATAATGTTAAGGATGGTGCTTAAGCCAAAAGACTCCAAAGCTTCCAGCAGTAAGATGACATTCTTAAAACTATACTGTTGAAACATTTTGGAAATCAGGAATTTCTATGTGTGAAGAATGTATTTTTTTGTTGTTGTTGCTGTAATATACTAACTGTGTCTGCAGGAGAGTGAAGGGTTATTTGATGGTGGATCATTTTGTACTTGGCTTTCTAGTTTCCTAGGACAAATAATTTCACAATTCTAACAGTATTGCTGCTGCAATTTCAGAAGTTTTGAATCCCAGTCCTGGGTTAAAATTAACAACATTTCTGGGAGCTTTTCTTGAATGTGTGCTATAATTTCATCATGGTTTAGATTTTCTTTAAATTTTGAAATTCAGACACTAAATTCCAGTTTGGAAGAAAATAAGTGTGAATAAATTACTAGTAGATTTGCAAATTCTCTAACTTCTTCTCATTTTCCAGATGTTGAGATGAACTCATCATGCTACAATAAAGTCCTGTCAGCTGTAAAGTAGAAATTCAGGAGGAAAAACTAGTGGCTTTTTTTTATCTGAATTATCTTGTATCACTACATGTTTATATTTTATGAAGAAAATCCTAGAAGAACATTAAATGAACAGTTCTAAGTGTGTTCAGAATCTGTCTCTCTTGCTCATTGGCTTTGCACTGATGATGGATGATATCTATCTATTGTGGATGATCATGGATTATAAGAGTATGTTCTGTCAAGGATTTTCTTGTTAATATTTC
The DNA here is from genome assembly GCF_000737465.1 of Haliaeetus leucocephalus. Taxonomy (NCBI): domain Eukaryota; kingdom Metazoa; phylum Chordata; class Aves; order Accipitriformes; family Accipitridae; genus Haliaeetus; species Haliaeetus leucocephalus. Next base: position 8,171,717 of record NW_010972898.1, read on the forward strand.
TGTACAGAAAAGGCCACTTTAGACCAGTTAGACTTCTTCCCTCACTATATTTTGCCAGTCTTAACTGAGCAGTAGTTGTTATTCTCCAGGCTGAGAGGTGTATATTTAAAAAAAAAAAAAAAAAAAAAGAAAAAATGGCTAGTGTTAAATATGAATACACCTTGCATTATTAGTCATTGCTCTTTTAATCTCATCAGTACAGTGGTAAACTATAACAACAGGGCTGTTAGTCACAAGTTATTCATATCCTGCTTATGTTCAAAATAACAATAATAGTAATTTGAGATTCAAATGAAGCTGCAAACGCATTTTTAGAAAATCCTGTTGAATTAATTGCAAGGACAGACTTTTTTTTGTGGTTCTCTGTGCTGTGCTCTGTAAAATACTCTGGAATTCTTCAGGATTAAAAAAAAAAAAACAACAACAATGGTGTGCCCCTAATAGCTGTAATATATGTGTCTAGTAGTAGTTTAGTACATATATCTCTTTACACAGACATTTAGCCATGTGTTTCTTGGTAGGTTTTTTTTTTTTAATTGTATTTTATTTGTTTTACTTGGGTGTTAAACTATCCTTGGAACATACTACTTCTGTTAATGTTATTGCTAGATGAGGTAGTGAACTCTTAAAACCAAAAAAAATTCCAGTCACCTATAAGATGCATGTATTCTTAACTCATAGATTGTAGTCAGAACTGTCATTATGATTTAACAAATGCTTAGTCTATTTTGGTTATTGTACTGATCATTTTATTCCCTTTTTTAATAGTAACTAGAAAGAAAATGTACTGAAGGCAGGTACATTTGCTTTTAATATGTTCTTACCATAGTGTGTGCTCTCTAGTTTTGAAATGTAAGTTGTAAATTTGATACTCTTTCAATCTTTGTGGTAGAAATTCAGATGATAATGGAGGAGAACTGGTATTTCTCAGTTATAGGGTATGTGAAATCTTTCCAAAGTATCTTGAAAGCTTTTCTCTATCTGAAAGCATTCATTTTATAATACAAGTCTCGGAATTTCTAAATCATTAGTGTATATAGGACCTCTCTTTGTGCACATGTGTTGGAATTATTTAAAGGCCAGAAACTGGCTGGCGAGGATAACAGGAATATTCTTTCTTAGCTTTAAAGATTTCCAATGGCAGTGACTCGCTTTGAATACCACAGCCATGTATCTGTAGTACTGTTTTTAAGAGAGAAGTCAGCGTAGTTAAATGTACCATGCAGTGCTAATTTAATTGTTGCAATGCTTTTTTTCCCCCTCCACTTCTACAGTCTGACAGAATGAATTGTTAGTCCACCTCTGATACAGAGAGAGTTGATGATTCAGCATTTACAAATCTGCACTTTGTGTACAGTGATGACAGGGAATGGTTTCTTCTCTTTGACCTTCAGCTGGAGGGCCTGACGTGACCAGAGCTACCCTTCTAACTGAATTTCTTATGAGACTCTCCCCACTAATGGGAGAGAGAAAGCAAGAAATTGCAAGAAAATGGGGTTTATCTGCCCACTGTTTACCAGATGGTGTTTGGCTATGTATCTTGTTCTCAATTTCTTCTACCACCAAAAAAAAAAAAAGTCAGACTGCATACAGATTTTGGGAGTGAAAAGATCAGACACAGGCTGATTGTTCTCTATCATGATGTCGCTTCAGTCTGGCTTGCGATCCACAATTGATTCCCTAGCAAGCCTAGCTAAACAAAGAAGTAGTATTGGTGGATATCTTTCTTGATCTCCCCACCTTTCTTCATTCTCTCTTACCATTCTTCATCTCACACGTTCTTCCTAGATAAGGTACCACGTCAACTCATGCCTTCGTTATATCCATAAGGATAGAGTAATTGACTGCATCTGATTATAAAGCTCAAGCACTGGCTTCAGGTAGTTCAGAGTTAAACTACTGAGTGTTGGCTGTGGCTTGGGTTTCTCTTGCCATGTAGGGCTTACTTGCCAGTTCTTAGTTACCTTCCAGCATTATTTTCAGGTCTTTGATCCTACTTTTTCTCTCTCTCTCTCTTTCTTTTTTTTTTTTTTTTTTTTTTTTTAAGCCATTAAGGTACTGAGAGTCAGCTACATAAAGAAATTCATTTTAGTCCATGGATGCCCTTGACAGCTGTGCCTTTAAAGTTACAGGGGCAATAAAGATCACAAAACATAGAACAAATGGCAGAAACTGGATACAGCCAGCCTTCACCCAGTTATGGAACACATTTCTAAAGGGTGTCAGGCAAATACAGGGATTAATTAAGTATCTCAAGGAAGCAAATGTTACTCTTCCTAAAAGGTCTTTCCATTTTATGAACTCTACAACACTATCACACAGGCTTTCCCAGAAGAAAGCCCTACCGATCAAAGTAATTGAAAAGGCAGTGCCCGCAATTCCTGAAGTGTGTTGGGTGGTAGTACTCAAAGATGAGTTACTGTCTTGGAGTGAAAGGATGTCAGATGTGAAGGAACAGAGATGTCCTTCTGAAAATGATTAGCTAAGCTGTTTTTTTAGTTGGGGGGTGGGGGAGTGGAGTTTAACTTTTCTGTTGTAAGCAGAGTGGAAACAGTGTGTGCATGCTTGGAAGACAGCCTGTTGTTAGGAGTGTAGCCTCAGAAGGTGGAAGACCAGGACTTAGTTTGTGTCTTTCTGTAAAGAGAATAGCCCAGAAAGCCTTCCACAGAGCCAACAAAGGGGAAGTGTTGAGGCTGTGGCACAGCATAGCAAAGAATAAACACAAGGACAAATACGAAGGGATTGCATATGTCCACTGTGAGATCACTTGTTGAATGGCTTCCTCTAGTTTAAAATATTTCAAGCTATATAGACCTCTTATTGAGTGTAAATAGGTAGGTATGTTGCAAAGGGAAAATTGTAACTTGTTTTGGGGTTTAAAGCATTATTTATATCAACAGTTGAAAGATTGACTTAGATCTGCCTTTGTACGTTTCTCAGTAACTGAAAGCTAAGAAAACGATGTGTTTCATTCCTCTATTTGTACTTGCCACTTCTGGCTTTTTATTAAGCTCTTTTTTGCTCAGTTTCTTATTTCTGTTTCAATGACAACTAAAAATTGTAACAAGGAAACCCTTACTGTCTCGAACCCTGTTTAAGTGGATGGGGTGCTACGGAGTGGAAAGCAAGTGGTAGTGGTTCATGTGGTAGGTTATCTTGTTGCACTGAAGATGCCATTCCTTGCTTCCAGGTTTTCCTTGGTGTAAAGGACCAGTAGAATCCAATTGTTGCTTTAGTACACTGTAAAAATACTATGTATAACAGCTTATTTGGAAGAATGGATTGATCCGGCTCATGCCCGTTATGAATAATTGTTTAGATCATAGAAACAGGTCTCTAAGTGTTTTTCACAGCATAACGTGGTGTCCTGTTTTGAACCAGTGGCTCAGTAGCTGCACCTTGGGACTCTGTTCGGAGCATTCTAAAGTTCTTCCTCACTGGGGCAGTTTCAGAGGAAGCCTGGGTCAGCTGGTTAGTCCAGCTTTCCGTGCGCTTTGCATTGCTGCCTGTGTGATGTCCTGGTTCAATATATACGGCAGTGCCTGGGCATACTGAGTATTAAGTTTCGAAACTGCTTGATGGTTATGTTAAAAATATATACCCCTCATTGTGAAGATCAGGAGCACTAACTGTTAAGTAAGTGCTGCTCTTTTAGACACCCTGAAGAAACTAACACAATTGGAAGGATAAGAATTTTGTAGCTGTAAGATTTCTCATATTTTTGATGAAGTTGAAAGTGACCTCTTTTTTTTTTTCCTCCTTCATTGCAAATTTTGAAAAAAAAAAAAAAAATTGTGACGATAAATGGGCTGTATTCCTTGAACTTTATTATGAGGTCCTGAAATACAGTGCTTGAGGATATTAAAGAATTCATAGTAAATCGTGAATTTCCCCAAGTAAGTTTATTATAATGGAGCATCTCTTGTTTGAGCAAGACCATATTGTGGCCACTTTAAGTGAAGAGTAGTTGGTAAAGAAGAATAATGCACCTCATGTAAGTTACAGCCATGTATTTGCTTCTGGTATGCCTTTTGAACTGCTGTCTAGAACTAACGTTTCTCCAGCTGCTGCCATCTTGTCATGTCAGTCATTTTGATTAATGGTCTGAAAGATGCCTTCTCTAAACTGCATTGAAAAATGGTCCCTTCATTTTAATTCCATAAATGTCATAATGAAAGAATTAAGAAACATATAATGCCCAAACAATAAAATATTGTTTGGGTGGTTCCCTTATTTCCATAAAGGAATTTCACTTCTGAAACAGATTTTTGTAATATGCCTGTAGAAATTATGTACAAAGAATTGAAAGGAAAATATTGTGCATTTATATTTGTAATATAGATTAGTTTAATAAGAATTGAATACTTAAGGGGCTGAATACAACTATCTATTTGTGGATTTATATATATTGTAATGTAAGTGTTCTTCTGTTGTTTTTTTTTTTCTTTTTCTTGGTGATAATTCCATCAGACATATTTTATGCAGTGTCTTACTACTTTCTAGGGAAAAAGATTAGCTTCAATTTAACTAAGTGCCAAAAATTCTTATGCTTTAATGAAAAAGTTACAAAATACTGATTGTCTTCATTGGTTTATTTAGATGTAGTCCTTCAAGTTTCCTAAAGCCATAGGCATGTTTTGTTTTTGCAGAAGAAACTCTTAACTGTGGTTTTGTTGTGGTACAGCGATGCTTTAATCCGCTGGGTAGAAGTACAATAAAATGTAGGCTCTGTTGGTGTCTTGGTTTGCATTTGCAATTTGAAGAGGATTACAACAGTTGGTTCTTCCCACAAAAGCTCTTTGACTTTTGCATCCGAATGTCTGGAAATGTTTGTGCATTTTGCCAGTTTTATGTTTTCATGGTTCCAACTTGTATACAAATACCACAGTAAAATGTGGAAAACTCAAAGTCTTTAGTATAATGCCTTAGTATTTAGAATGTGGTGTTCTTGAAATATTTGCAAATGCCATCCAACTTTAATTGCACCTAAATTTCAAAGTCCATTTTATTTCAGTGTTTGTTCTCACTTTGTTTTTACATGCAAGTGACAAAGTGGAAAAGAGCACTTGTACTTCAGACAATATTTAAATTGTGCATTAACTACTTCAGAAATTTTGTGTTAAAATGAACTCCACCCTTACTTTTTCTTATCCCACTTACCCTTTCCACGTTTCCATCAACCCCATAAATCAAATCTTCCTACTGGCTGTGTAACTGTATTGGCAGAAGTACTATTTTAAACTGCTGAAGTCAATTCGCCTGGGTCAAGATGTTGCTAGGTTGTCTTTGTCCACTGGATTTCCATTCTACTTTTGAGGCTCTTTAACAATAAATAAATAAACATGAACTCTTTTTTTTTTTTTCTCCTTTCCTTAATTAAGTAAATTTCATGAACCTTAAAGGTAGCCGCTGTGCCTCAGAGTACACTCATGTATTAAAGATAACTGCTCTGTGCTTCTTTCAATGCCTAACAGTTAGCAGGTTAAAGTAGTGGTATCAACAATGAAAACAGCATAGGTTGTACCACACACCACGTAGGTAGAGTGCCTAAATGTGCTTATTGTAATGTTTTTGCTATTAACTAACATTTAGACATACAGATTTACAGTTTGTGGCGATTTAGAATAGAATCAGGTAGGCTGGAAGGGAACTCTAGAGTTCTGTAATCCAGCCATGTTCTGTTCAAAACAGGTTGCTCAGGAACTTGTCAAGTTCTGAATTCCTCAAAGGATAGAGACTCCACAGCCTTCTGGGCAACCTGTGCTAGTGTTTGACCATGATCATTATTTTCTAAATTTATTTTTAAATGCCTTGCTTATCAAGTTCAAATTTCCTGTGTTCCAACCTATGTCCATTGTTTCTCATTGTTCTACTGTTCACTGCTGAGATGAGTCTTTCTCCATCTTCTCTGCACTCTCCCTTAGCTAGTTGAAAACAGTAATAATCAGGTGAGAAGGAAGGGCCCTCTGGAATACTGGGGAAAAAAGGAGAAATTCATGAGAAGTGCAGGTAGGGTATGTGTGTGCTTGTAAAGTAATTTCAAAAGTGACTTTTTGTCTAATGGTTAGCTGGACCAGTGAAAAACCACAAAGTGTTTTTCAGGAAGGTATGTTAATACAAGAATAGAGACAACTGAAAATATGACAACAATCAGTAAAAATAAAGTTCTGAAAAAGTTAATAAACTAGATACAGACATGTGGTGTTTTTTGTTGTTGCTGCTGCTGTTGTTCTTCGTGAGCCCCTGTAAGACTTCTGTAATGTAGCCAAGTATTTTTTTTCTTTTCTAAGGTAAATTCTTGAAGACATATAAATTAAGAATAGTCAGCAATGTGATAAGCAGTGACTGAAGAGGAGTATCTAATACACTCTTGTGCGGATCTAGAGAAATATAAAGCTCTATTTTATTATGTAGTGTCAATAAGCTAAAAGATAGTAAACAGCTGGAAGTGAGTGAGCCCTCAGATATAGTGTAAAGTATCCTAACTGTTCCATCCAGTAGGTATCTGTAGAATAAAATTGTTTAGGTAATTGCTGAATAATTGGAATGCAAAGCAGTAGAGGTCCCTCGCTATTAATGACACTATCTAAAAAGCATACAGAACTGCCTGCTGTCCTAAATTAGGAATGCTTTTGTCAGTGGGGAAGGGGTTGCTTCATCTCCTGGTGCATAACTCACTCCTTTTTGTACCAGCATTCTTTGTCTAGGAAAGAGCTAGAAAAAGACTGAGGGAGAAAAAAAGGAGGTTTAATTTAGTTATTACTAAGGTATTTGGGTAACTTGCCCTAAAAAATTGAAGCTGTTGCTTGTGACATCTCTTTTCTGACCTTCCTCTGTCACATCTAATATAGATTTTTGTCCCTTTAAAGAACTTTTCCTGGTTCTTAACAAGTTGGTTTTAGTCCTACAAAATTTCTTCTCTTTGACCTTGCTAAATAGTCTTGCCTTGCTTTTAGCCATTCAGAACACAGTTGCAAAATACTACTTACCTGGCTGTGTTGTTGACTGAATTCCTTTTTCTTTCTTTGCATGTCTCCACATTAAAAATAAGCTTCATATATTTGTTTTAAGGGTTCTTCCCATCCTGCCATCTATTGTTCATCTGTTACCCATCTATCAGTCTCTCTTACACAGGGGCTTATGCTGCCAGTTTTTATCATGTACTCTCTAAATTTTCAGAGGGATATTTCTATCACTTTTTCACAGGCCTGAATGAAACCTTCTTGATACACACAGATATCTCCTTTGCCTATTTTGGGTTTCTCCTTAGGGGGTTTTTTTTTGGTTTGTTTTGGGTTTTTTGATGATTCTACAATAAAGTTGTTAGGCTGCTTGTGTGTTAAGATCACTGCCTGTCATACTAAGCCTATGCTCTTGCTGTTCTTTGTAGTGCTGACCATCACTTCTAGTCATCGCTCTCGTTGTATACTGAAACTTATGATTTCATAGATTGTAAAGTTTCTAGGCATTATGGTAACGTGAATAATGAAAGGCACCCTACATCTGTGGAGTTCATTACATTGAATATTTCATTCAGGAGTTTGAGTCGCTATTCTTGGGTTTAGGGAGCATTGGGGGGGCGGGGGAGCGTGTTAGTTGGTTGGTTTTGTGTTTGGATTTTTTTTCCCAGTGGTGTAGAACAGGACAGGAGAACCTAAATCACTTTATTTGTCCAGTAGCTTAATGTGATCCTTCTAGCATTGCCTCTTCTGGTTGTGTTTTTTTCTTTTTTTTTTCTAGGTGAGTATTGGTTTTATTTTGTTGTGGTTTTGTACCCTTATTTCATGTAATCTTGCAAAATAAAAACTTATTTTTTTTCAGTTGCGTTAGTTAACCCACAGTTCTGAATAACAGCAGTAAAGATGATGGAAAGATTAGTCATTGGCTTCATAAGAAAAGTACTAGAAGTACAAATAATATTTTAATGCACCCATACACGTACTCCCTTCCCCTTCAGATTTTCTTGGTTTTGTTGATATTCACAAAGTGGTAATTATCTTCACAACCTACAGGGTTAGAATAGGAGTTCAAAATATACTGTCTTCTGTTTCATCAGCTAGTAAATACTTAACACTTTCCCTTTTCCCTATTTTCATTAAAAGATAATAATTTGGCCTTCTTCCCAATCTTGGCAAGACTTAAAGGTGGTACAGAAAGAAAAGAGCTTGGTGTATTACATAAGCAATCTTCTAAGTTAATTTTCTTATTGTACTTCAACACTACCTTGTTTTTTAAACTAGTCAAAAGGATAGGTTCTGCAAAGCCTTAATTATGACTTGTGCCCAGTCCCACAAACTTCTACATAAGGGAACAAAATTTTCTTAAGAGCTTGATGAAGACACTGTATTTTCTCCCTCATCCCCCTTTTCCTCTTTGAATTTATGGTCAATCCATGTTTTTCATTATTAGTAGGTAGTGTAAGAAAAAGAGAGAAATGGGGAAAACTGTTTACATGGCCTTATGAAAAGAAAATCTCCATGTTTTCCAAGGCAGCCAGAATCAAATACTGAACTCTGTGAACTGTATAGGTTATTACTGTAGATACACAGAAAGCCATATTATTTTTTTCGATATATGCTTTAAACTTTTTTCAAACTTAAATCACCTTTACTTGCCCTTGGTTTTGATGTCATGTTTTGCAGTGTAAAATGGAAAGAGAATAATGCATTTAAAATGAAGTGTGGGTTGGGTAGGGGTTTTTTTCACCCCCTTAAAACACTGGCTGCAAACTACAGCTTCATTCTCTTAATAAACTTAAGTGTATGTATATTTTTTATTGTTTTGCCCCGTTGTAGAATATATTCCTAAGTGTTACCAGTAAAAATCTTCCTTACTCTTTATAAATACTTGTTGTCCATACATTCAGACTTTGTAGAAACTGTTTCCTTTGTGTCTCTAAATACTGAGAGTCAGCCCCTTGGCTATGTCTCCTGAAAGACAACCACCTTGCCTCTTGCCCAATAGAAGTTGAAAATGGTATTTGAAGAGGTCTCATGTTAGACGAAGACACTTGTATTTTGTTGTATGTTCTCTTGTTCTGTTTTAATAAAATACTCATTTTGGGTATTCTTACAGTTACATCTATGTAGGTTAGAATCTACTCAAACATGGGGTAACTTACTGAATTCCTGTGCGGATGTATAAACCTCCTCACTAGGTGGATTATGGAAAGAAGAGAGTCATTGTGCCTTTCATTTAGGCTTACCATCTTATGTGATTCTTAAACATCTTTACTGCAAATGTATCAATAAATAGATTTCCTCAAATAGCGTTGGGCAGGAAGTATGATGAAGCTTTTAAAGTAATCTTTCCCCTCTAAAAAAGACAATGGACAAATTAGTCTGGTCTTCTACAGTATCACTTTTGGGAACAGTATTGGGAACCGCAGAGCTGAGTTTTGTTTAGCTGACTAAAGAAACGTCTTAGGAGTTCATTCTTTTTTCCATTAGAGAGGGCAGAGGAATATTACTTGCTGCATGTTTTTTCAGGCATTTAAATTGCAGCTGTTTATCAGCAGACTTTGCTTATTTTAAACTTGAGAGCCCCAGGTGACTGAATAAAATTTTCCTATAGAATATGGTTTTTCCAGCAGAAATATAGTAAGTTGTGAAATGTTAACTTTTTGGAAAATACACAGGGTTCCCACATCTTTCAGTTTTCCTCCAAAATGTATTTCTTTTACCAGTAGAAGTACTGTTTCAAAATAGGATTTGTGTATGCCACAGCGTACAATCAGCTTTTTCTTATAATTATGAATGGTCAGTGTGTGTACAGTAACAATAGTTTCTGAATTCAGTTAGGTTCTTCTAGACTGTGATAACACAAATATTTCAAATTGGTTTAGATCATATATAATTATTAATTCTGCAGCTGTTGTTGTGATACATAATTTATCTGAGTAAAAGAAGAATATCTGATTAAAAAGTGAGCACCCAATTGTAGGCTAAGGTTGTCAAAGCTTAGCAGGTGCTACAGTCTCTCTTTCCTTCTTAAGTAGCTCAGTGTTAGGTAAAAGATCCAAAATCACTCTTTGTATTGTGACATATAGCTTTAGTATAGGAAAGACGATCAGAAAGCCTTTGGCTTAGACACTGTTCAGAAGTCCTAAAGAAGCAACTGAGAATTATTTGAAGATTCATGATTATTGTCTGGCACTTAATCTTTGTCTACTTCAAAATGTGTTATTCTCATAGTTTGAAAGGACTTTTCATGTAAAAGAACACCTTAAAAGGTACACCTACTAGAATATGTATCTTGTGTCTCTTTTCTCAAAAGGCCATCAAAGATCACAGGGTTTTTTGAGCTGCTGAAACCCAGCAGCTCCAATAGAAGCACTGGTGTCAGGTGTTCTGGAGTATTCATGGAATCAAATAATATCATAAGTTTATTCATGCATCCTCTGACCCATGATTTCTAGTTAAGGTGAATAGTCGGTACTCCTCTGTTTTGTGATAGAACACTTTCAAAATGGCTGAAATGCTTTAATGCTTTAGTAAATAGTGCTGAGAGTGTTTTCACTTCCCTTTCATAAACCTATTTAAATAAATAAAACATGGGGATTTTGTGTGTCTTTGTTAGCACTACGATTTATTTAGCCTTATTTATTAAAACTTGAATCTTGTTTATTTTCCTTTATTCTCCTTAAATTTTGGGAAGTATGAGTTGTTGCAATGTACTTCACATTGTAAATGCTCTGTTATGCTTCTAAAAAGATACGTATATGAGTGTACTCATTTAATATTATTCTATTCTTTTCTTTTCCAGTTTCTCAAACAGCTAGGTATACATCCTGACTGGCAATTTGTAGATGTTTATGGTATGGAACCAGAACTGCTTAGCATGGTGCCAAGACCTGTCTGTGCAGTGCTACTTCTCTTTCCAATAACAGAAAAGGTAAGTGTTTATTTTATAATCAGCTAATCACTTTTGCTGTAAATGAAATGGGAATGAACAGTTTAAATCTGGTTCTTGATGTCATGATAGAATCAAGATGAGACTCAAACCTTATTCGAGAGACTTCTTAATTAAGAACAACAACAATAAAATGCTTCCTTCAGAACCTTCTTTTCATAACCTTACGTGTATGTTTCCAATTTCTTTTCAAGTTGGAGTGGGAAAAGCTAATGTAGAATCAGAGAAATACGCCTAACATTTTTCTATTACAGACAATTTAAGGCTTTTTTTTTAAATATGCACTATGAAATGGCTCAGTTCTGCTACTTTTAGCAGAAGGCTACAACAGCATAAGCAAAATAAGAGGTGGGGTATAGGACTATATCAAATGCAACTATTTTTTGAGTTTTTGTACTGTCGCACTGACCAAACTTCAATCCACTTTCAGTTCAGTCATCAATACCAATATGGCTTTCACTTTTTGGACAGATAGGGCATATTTCTAAAATGAAAGAGAATTCCCCACACCCCCCTTTTTCCTCTATGTTAGACTTTGAAATACTTGATTTGGTTAAATCTTCAAGTCTGCTTGTTTTGTGTCATCACATGCTTCTACATAGAGAAGATACCCATCTTACATATCTCCTTCGAGTGTTACGTAGGCTGAAATTTGTGATTCATATTGATCTTTCAGTTTCTAAAAATCTTATGTGATTGTAATAAGGTCAGCTGAAATGTTTGAGGTGAATTTGCCCAAACTTCTTCCTCTTAATGTGTCTCTCAAAAAGAACACATGGTTTATAAGGACAAAGCAGTTAGCTATTAAAGCTTAACTTCTGTAACAAAACCTGTTTAAATAGAAGAGTGACTAGGTCAGTCCTCTTACTCATTAGGTCTTGTAAACCTTTGCATTTTTTCTCCAAAACAGCCATGCAGGCAGTCCTCCTCAGGCTTGATTTCAGCCACCTTGATAGTTTTAAATTTAAGCAAACTCTTAACTGTCCGCACCTGTCTTCAGGAAATTCCCTTTCTGTCACCTTTGAGGAGTTGTTTTCTGTGTGCTGTGGTTTCTGTCTGTCTGCTTGAGCTACAGGTCTGAGCTCCTTCTGTGACTGTCACTTTTCTTTTGCCTCCCTTCCTGTGCAAACTTCCTTTCTTGGATCATGCTATGGGAGCATCATCCCATGGGAAAGAGCAACCTTACTGTTGTTCCAGAAGGTGTATCCAATTTCATTCTGAAGAAGCATGTGACAAACAGAACCAGAGAAACAGCATATGCTCTGTTGCATAAGTCAATCAAATTTGACTACCAGCCAAATATTTGAGATTTTCTCCAGCATGTTAATCTTCCAGAAACATAAGGGACACAAGTGTTACTATCAACTGCTTAGCCTGAGTGTGTGAAGGCTGAATCTTTCATGTGAAGTCTCAATGATGTGAAGCTTTTGTTGTTCAGTGTGAACTCCACAAGACTCTTGAGCATTATTTTGTATTTCTGGAGTACTTTTCCCCTCCTCAGTCTCACTTTCAATATGGCCTGTTATATTCTGCTTTAATTTAATTTTTCATTTATTTATGTTTCTTGGCTGTGTCTACATTTATGAAAGTATCCCCCTTAATTAATTTTACTGCCTTTGTAAACACTTTTCTATCATGCCTTTGTTCTTCTATCTAGAAGTTCGTTTCTTTCATGTTTCCTATATATCAATTTGCTTGAACTTGCTTTTAGGGCAAGATACTCTTGTTTGCATACAGGTAATCTTGGGGTTATTGTACAGTTTAAAGGTCAATGATTTTCTTAGTCTGCATTGTAGGTTCTAGACAGTGAATGCTGTGAGCGTTGAGCATTTTGGGCATGGCCCAATGAATACATATCATGGGATAGCTCTGGTTAGGAGGGACCTCTTGAGGTGATCTGGTCTAACCCTTGCTCAAAACTGTATTTTCAGTATTCTCAACATTTATATATTTATTTTTGCCATTGAGTCTATTTTGGTTGTCTAATATGAACTTTTGTCCAATTATGCTCTATGAAATATTTTTCTCAATTAAGAAAAATTTCTCAACTGTCTCTTTTTTTTTTTTAACATGTAGATAAGTGATGTCAAATTAAAATGATTTGTAAATGCTCTTGCTATTGTTTAGACCATTCAGAACATTCAGAGAAGCTACAAGTGTGGAATCATGATGCTGGAAAAATTTCCTGTTTCTGTTTGTCACTGACAGTACATAGAGTCTGAGAGAAATTTCTCATGGGTTTTCAGGAAAAGTTCTTGATAACATTCTGCATTCAAACTTTACTTTTGTATAAAAAGCCCATCTACTTCTACTTTATTTTTTGTCTGCAAAAGTACCCAGTAAAAGAGGCAAAGGAGGAAGAAAGAACAGCGTTGTCTGGAACATTTGCAGTTTTCTTTTGTTCTTTTTCTGTTTGAGATTAAAATCTTAAAAAAACCCAACCAAACAAAAAAACCCCAACAAACAAACAAACCAACCCCATCCCCCCAAAAAAGAACCAACAAAGCACAACCCACAAAAAAACCCCACAAAACCAACACACTGTTGCATAGTATAACATATTTTAGTCAATTCTGATCTTTACAAAACAAATACTTTAGATTTTTCAATTATACTAAATTCTTTCTTTTACTTCAGAAAATAAACATTCACTTTATGAATATGGCTTTTGAAGGGCCTGTTTTGAGGCCATGAGCATTATATAAATCTTTTTATATTCTATATTCCTGGAAAAAATAAAATGTAAAAATGGAACTTGTAAAAATGCTTCATGCTAATTAAGCACCTGAAGTATTATGGTTTGCTTGATAGCGCTTTGCATCCTCTGTCCTTAAAATCTTTTTGTTGGATTGAAGAGAGATGGTGACAGGTGCTCAGATCAAGGAAATATTTTGAACATTTTTGGAATTATGTTAGATAACACATATTTCAAAATTATGTTTCCTGTGTGACTGGGTTTTGGCTAGTGAGAAGGCATTGGTTTAAGAAACAATATAGAGCTGTTCAGTTGAGTAAGTTTACATATACTTGTCGGACCACATGGGTTAAGTGTTTCAAATTACAAGATGAGTTTTGGTTTTTATTAGTTAGCTGTTGCTTTTTTAAAATTATTTTTGCTTCAGTAATGTAGCCAGTATCTATTTGTACTATTTGTGAAATGTCTGTAACTTTCCTTCTAGTATGAAACCTTCAGAACAGAAGAAGAAGAGAGAATAAAAGCTAAGGGACAAGATGTCAAATCATCGGTGTATTTCATGAAGCAGACCATTAACAATGCTTGTGGAACAATTGGGCTAATTCATGCTATTGCAAACAACAGAGATAAAATGAACTTTGGTAAGTTTTGTTGGTTGGTTGATTGGGGTTTTTTGTTGGCTTTTCCCTTGTTTTTCCTTAACTGTGGGGGAGGCATGGAGGGAAGGATACGTTTTGTACTACTTTCTCTGAATATAACCATTCATAAAGGACAATCTCTGTTCAAAGAGCGTTCCTACCTATAATTGTAAAAACAGTATTTCATACCAATCCATGAACTAAAGCACTTGAAACATTGCAACTAAAGCAGGTAGCAATTCCTCTTGCAGTCAGCCTTCAGTGTCTTAAAGATACAATGTAATTATATCTTTAAATCTTGTTGGAATAAGCATTCTGTAAGCTTTGAATGAATTTGGGGTTACAGCATGACTCTAATTATGTCTTTTTTATTTTTTTAAGAAACTAATTCTTCACTGAAAAAGTTCCTAGAAGATTCATTATCTATGACTCCTGAAGAGAGGGCCAAATATCTAGAAACTTATGAAGTTAGTATCACGTGGTTTTACTTTTATTTAAAATGGCGTAAGAATTACTTGCGTGAGCAGTCAGTCTAGCTCAGTCAGCAGAATGGATTTTGTCAATGTTTCTCATCCATATTAATTCACTGGTATAGTTTAAAATGACTTTGAAATGGATGAGAAACGTGTGCATAATCTTTTTGGTGGGTTCAAGATGCAGTTTAATGGTCAATTTAAGCAGCTCTGGGGCTATTGCTGAAAGGGTGGTCCTTCTGCTGCCTCCTTTCATTTGTGCCTTCTAGTCATCTCTCTTTGGCTTTAGCAGTTTGGGGCACACAAAGAGGTGATTTGGCTGAAATATAATCTCCTTCCCCCAGCACCCCAAACAATTAGATGGGCTAGCTGATAGTGTGGTTAGCCAGATCATTAGTGCTGTTTGAAAGGATGCGGCAGAAACATCTGGCCAGTGGTGGAAGGGGAGAACGGTGCTGTTGCTCCTGATGGTAATGATGATTCTCTCAAAATGAAAATCTAGATGATTTCCAAGTCTGAGTTTAAATTTAAGCTTATTGTGAAGCCCTCAGGAATAAGGGTGTTAACATGTGGCTGAGGGAGGTAGTAACAAACAGAAACAGTAGAGGTTTGATGACATTTTCTGTAGAAATGTTGGACACAAGATATCTGATCAGAGCTTCTGTCTAAAGTATTTTGTCTGCTCAAGAAGTGATATATAACAAAGACACTTGCCCATAGTGTTTTCTGTGTGTAAAAGGGCCATTACAAACTGTCAGATATTTGATTTGAATTGACTGTCATGAAACTGAAATACTGGTCTTCTGAGATCCTTGGAAGTGGAGATTATTTGTTTGTTTGTTTGTTTGTTTATTTATTTCAAGCACTGAACAAAAATAGTTACGGCTATGGCATTTGATAAAATGACGAGCATACAGTGATTCTTAAAACACTGAAAGTCTCTCATTTAAAGTCTAATTGAAATATATTTTAATTTTAGGCTATTCGTGTCACTCATGAATCCAGTGCCCATGAAGGTCAGACTGAGGTATTCATTTTTAAAAAAAATCTTTGTTAATAACTACTTTGAGTTGAATACAATTGAAATGAAAACAATCATGTATTAAAGGTTTACAGTGAAATGGAGATTATTGCTTGGTTTGCAGTATTGTGTCATTAGTCAAAAATCAGGGCACAAAATCAAGTGGCATTGTTGGGCGGAACCAAACTTGAAGCTTCTTTGGTTTGTTTTTTTGGGGGGGGAAGGGGTGTTAAGCTTTCCTATAACATGGATGATCTTTTCAAGCTTCATTTCGGAGTAAAACAACCAGTAATAGTATTTTTAATGAAAGTTGGGGTTTGGATACTGCAAATTTGTAGCTGAGACTGTAAGATCAATAGTAATCATAAAAGTGGAACAAACATTTTATGAGAGTCTGAAAAGTTTTACTTCAGGAAAAGAAATAATACAATACTTGGTTTGCCATTCTGTATGTGCTGTTTGTGTACAGATACTAATTCAGATAAATTCTCACTAATACATATATCTATAAGCTTTTATCCCCCAACAGATTGGATGATACAAAAAAAACAACCAAACAAAAAAAACCCCACCCAACCCCAAAACCAACTAAAAACCTTAACATAACCTTAACATTCAACATTTTTCTGCTTCAGTCATACCAAGGCAGTTTTCCATCTTTCCGGTTCTGATTTCAGTATCTGTCCCACAAAAAGAAAACTGTAGAGTTTTGCTAGCACTGCTTTGTTTGAGAAAGAGAAGAACCCTCCATTGTTTGGCTGTGGCTCCAGTGGCTCATCCGCTTTCTTTTTTTTGAACTGCAGTAGGTGACGTTTTCTTTCTTCTTATGGCTCGTGCAGTGTCTTCTAAACAATGCAGGAGAAAACAAAGCAATCCTTTCTGCTCCCCCTTGCCCCACCATCTGGAAATGAAAATTAAGAGAATTGTTTTAACTATTTCTACTATAGATATTCAACTTCCTTTGTGATATTTTCTTTAAAAAACACCACCACCCTTTCTTCTTATCTCTTCCTCTAAATTAATCAAGCTTCTATATTTCAAGAAGAAATATCAGAACAAATTCATACATCTCTTCCTTTTCTAAGTGAGAGACTCAAAAAAAATCTGGTCTGTTTTCTTTGAGTCCTTTTCTAGATGTTCCTGGTAAGCCCAGTAAGAGAGAGGCTATGGAGATTATTCCCACAAGTTGCTGAAGACTGAATCTTTTCCTAAGATCCTTGTGAAAGAGAAAAACTTTTTTAGTTGTTTTGATGTACTGTGACATTCATCCAGGGAATGGTTTGTCTATGCATTCTTCTGGCAGAAATTATGGAATGATTGGAAAGAAAATGCAGGGGCTGTACAGTTCCTGAGAGTCTTTGTAAAGATTCAGGAGGCATCTAAGTGATGATGGAATCTCCTAATAAGGGAGAGTTAACTTCTTGAACTTCCATGAATTAATTTGTTTACTGATCAAGATGACCACAGTACAAAAGATTAATAGTTGTGTGGAAAGATGAAGACTTTTTTTTCATATTAAAGCTTCGCAAGATTCTCTTAGCAACCTTGTCTAAACACAAGTATTGAATAGGTTGTTTCTTTGCCAAATATTTATTATTCCATTTTGCATAACTGAATCTGGAAGTAATTCAATGTGTATATTCCTTAGACTGGTAAAATAACTTTTTCCTGTCCTTCTGTTTCCAAAGTTGAAATAGTACAATAGTACAGCTGAATACATGTCCTAGGACGATTCCCCAGAATAGTTCTGATCCATCAACCAAGGAGGAAAGAAAGAAACAAGTCAGCTGACTGGAACATCTAATTGCCTGAATATCCTGTCCTACCAAAGTGTAGTTAAATTGGCAGCAAGGCCTCCCCTTTTATCTGTACAGGACAAATTGCTTTACTTTAAAGTACAATTCTTTTTAAGCAAAACAAAATCTGAGATGTGAATATGCTGAGAAGTGCAATTGAGGGTTGGAGTGAGTTAATCTCATAGTCTTCTTCCTTTCAATGGTACGTTTTAAATGTTGCTGTATACCTCTTCATATAGTGGTGGAGGGACTGATGAACAGCATGCCCTTGAAGATGCTGGAGTTAGGATATGCAGGTCATACAAGGATGTTGACTTGTCCTGCAGGGTAAGTTGATAATTTCTAGCACCTTTGGAGCAAGAGAGAAGAGAATCCCATTCCTCTTGCATAACCATTATTGTTATGATTACTTTCCTGAGAACTTAAACTTCCTTTCAGAGCACTGGAAAAGAACATGTTTGCCTTTCTGTGACTCTGTTGGGTTTTTGTTCTCCCCCCTGCCCTGCCCCTCTCCCTGAACAGCAAGGGCATTTTGCATAGAAATCTTCCCTTTGAATAAAGTGGCTTATATAGTTGCTTAATGATAGTAACTGCTGTAACTTTGGGAGCAAGAAGTCCTTTCCAGGTCTCCTACAGAAAGATTAAGAAAATGTGCAGGCCTAGTCTTTTAGGACGATTAATTTGGCTTGCGTGCTTCCTAAGAATAGCCTGCTCTGTGGGTAGTTCTGTCCCTTAGATAGGTATTGCATACTACTGTCCACTCGAATTCTTCTGAAAATGTTACTTAAGATCAACTGTGTTAGACAGAATAACTTCCAAAAGTGGGATGTATGGCAGTCGGCCTCGCTGATTTGGTTAAGAAGCTGCTCTCAAGATGCTGTTCTTTCCCTCCCCCATGCAAAACACACCACCACCTCACCATAGATCAGTATTATGGGATAAAAGTAAAATTTTCTGGAATCTTGAGATGGGAAAGGTTTAAAAATAGCAAAGAATACAGACAGGTTCTCTTCTGATGGTATTGGTTTTTTTTCTGGGCTCTGATTCCTCAGATCTTTGAGGATTGAGCCTTTAATGCTTCTAAGTAAAGCCTTTATTTGTCGATTGTTCCTTGACAGTCTTGCTAAGCCATCTCAGTGGCTACTTGATTTTTACAGTATGCAAGTGGATTTTCTGCTTTTGTTTCTGTTCTGTGTATGTGGGTGTTTCAAACGTTGAAATAAAGCAAGTCTATCTAGAAATAAAAGATTAGTAATAGAGTAAAGCAATGCTATCTTTCTAGTATCTGTGTATTTTATCTATTCATCTTGTCCAGTGGGTAGGATTTGTTTCTGTTTTCGAATAATCTGTAATCAGATTATTTTTATTTTAATTTCTTATGTTTTTAAGAGAAGTTATATTTGGGAAAAAAGTATCTGACAAGATATTACTTGTATAGCTTTAATATTAGTGGACTGCTAGATTCTACATTCCAGTTAGTGATTGCTGGAAGAGAAGAATTATGGTGGCCAGTTTGCTTCTGGGATTTATCATTAATATGTGAGGCCTTTAGATGAAGCATTAAGATGAATTGCTAAACAAGTGGATTGAAGCTGAGAGCTATCGAGTGTTATGCCTTGATGGGTGCTTTAACAGGCTTCCCAAGTTTGATAGCTGTGATTAATTTGCCTAGTTTCAAAAGAAAAAAAAAAGAAAAAAAAAAAGGCTGTGTTCCTAGCCATTTTATATAACTATTGGTATTGCATTTGAAACTTTTACAGGCCATCGACAGACTGGATTAGAACTGAGTATTTTGGGGATGTTTTTTGTATTAAAATATGTGAGGTTTTTAATGAAGTTTACTGAATTTTTATTAAGCGACTTAAGTATTTTCTCAAAAATAGAGAAGTTTTTTTTGTCTTTCAAAGAGATTACATTTTAAGAATAGTTAAGTGGTTTTCATTTTGCAAATTCATTGTAGGTTTGCAAATTAAAAGGTTTGTAAACTTGGGGTTATCCTTCAGGCCATGTTTTGGACCAGGTTTGATTCAAGTTTTGTGTTAATACTCCTGGATTCTGTGGCTCCATGGCTCACTTTTTTGCTGCAGTAAAGCAAATAAATAGATAAAGCAGTCCTATGGGTACTTCTATGTGTAAAAAATGTAGGTCTGTTTAAAATTACTTTAGTAGCAAGCAGTAAGATCTGGGAATAATTCCAGAAGAGAAGCATGGTGTTGGTTTCAGGGGTTTCAAGGGTGTTTTGATTCTGGTCCCATATTCCAGTACCATAATGAGGGCAATTAATGTGAGACTCTTAACGGTCTTTCTGTTAAACTTCATGCTGCTGAAGCTTACACTTTCTCAAGTGACAGGTATTTCATATGCAAAGCTGCCAAAAAAGGATCTAGGTCTTTACGATAAAGCCTCATGGATCCAGCTTGCTCTCCTTTCTATGTGATAGCTCCTGAAAGGCAGCTATTGCTGAGACTGGAATAATTGCCAGCTACTCAAGATCCTCTTTATTCTTTCATGAGTCTTCTGCTGAGCATATACTTTTGTTTATAATATCTAGGCTGTCTGAAGATGTGGAAAATATAACCTGCTTCTTTGCAGAACTGCAGACACTTCTAAGCTGGTCCTTATATTGTTTGTTGCTTCCTACTGAGCAGTGTTTGAGTTTTTCTGTCTGTTTTGTGTTTTTTTTCTTTTTGTTCTTCCTGTGCCTCCTTCAGCAGTTCATGAACTGCTGAAACCCTGTACTACCACACATCTTGACATTTCTGATACTCTCTTATAAAAAAACAAAACAAAACCCACAACCCTTCAAAAATATTAAAAAGACAATACAGTTTGTGGATGCTAGAGCATCTGCATTAGCTGTCTAATATACAGTGATCATTAATGAAGAAGTTATGGCAAAACATGAGGGAGGAAAAGTAGCAACTAATAGCACTGATCATCATTGGGTTCATATCTAACTTTTTTGTATTACTATCTTGGGTTGCTTTTTTTCAGAACAATCATAGTAACTATTGTCAAGTAACAGATCAGAAAATCTGAGGGGAGAATCTTTTGAAAACGGGAAAACATGTAATTACATGAGAGAGACTGCCAGGTCTCCAGTCTCTGCAGAGCAAATAGCCCTTTTGAATTTGGAGCTGGGCAAGAAACTTACTTTGTATCCTACCTAACTCATTTTCATGAATAACAAAAAGTTACTGTATAGTTTTCTGAGAGAGTAGGAAAGGAGGAAAATGCAAAGGCACACTTGTTATAGAAACAAACCAGTAGAAGTTGTTTAACTGAATTAAACAATGATATGCTATGATGGCTTAAGGGAAGTTATTCCAGGTAGAAAATATTACCTGTACTGATTCTTGAAATAAATGACCTTTTAAATATGTGACTATAATAATGTGAATAGCAAGATATTTTTGCTCTGCTCGTGTATTACTGACATCCATATCCACTACTTTGCAGCTATGCTTCATTACAGCTCAATTCTACAGTAAGGAAAATGGCAAGCTATACCATGTAAAATACTTTTAAAAAGATTAATTGGCCTTTAGTGAAGGAATCAGATCTAGAGAATAATCTGTATTCAATTTCTGCATTTCTAAAGGCTTTGACATGCTTAACTCTTGTTCAAATCTATTCTGGTAATAGTATCTGAAGTTTTAGACAGCTCTGTGTGTCTGTGGCTGTTGAAATAATTCTGGATTGTCAGATTACCTGCAATATCTTCTGTCTTCCATCAGCCTCCCAAACAGCTACCTGAAACAGCTCATCCTATAGCCTTGTAGAGCTAATGCTGGCACAGAGGTGTTAGAAGCACACTTGTGTTAAGAAGGCTTAACAGACTAGACTTAGGTCAGCTTTTGCTGCTGTGGACAGCAAATACTCGAATAGTTGTGGTGTTAAGTAATTGGCAGGCTGTTTGTGCAACATCAAGGTATCACTAACTGCTGACACATGGCTTTTCCATATCACTTTTTGTTATAAAGTTCAAATGATAGACTGAACTTTTTATAATGTCTTGCGGTACTTGCGGCATATGGAACCACTTTTGTGATTGAGGTTGAAATTTTTTTGGACAGGGGAGTTTTAGCATGGTTTATGCATTACTGCTTAGCAGAATGTGATTTGTGGTCTTTGGGAAGTTTCCTTCTTTAAATGTTATTGCAGCATAGCTCAAAATAATGTTTCAATCAAGCAAATAAATAAAAGTGAAATGGCCACTTGAAATACCTGTGTAAGATATTGGTTAGAGACTAATAAGAGCCTTTGATTTTGTTCATGACCTAAATTCTTAGGAGAAAATTGGGAGCTCTCAAATTCCTGTTGTTCTTTCCTCTTCCGTAGAGGCTATTGAGAATGTCCAACTAAATGAAGTTTAACCTACAGTGTTTCATTTACTAGTTATTATGGAAGAGAGAAGAAAACAGAACTAGAATATAAAATACATCAACTATTTTGGGGAGCACAGGAAATACTGCCTTTGGTTCTATAACTCCTCCTGTTTGTTGTTTGTGTGTTTTGGTTTTTTTTAGTACACTTCATATATCTATTTACCAACTGACAGCTTTGTCTGCTAGAACTATGTTGGGCTAAATGAGGCTCAGAACTGAGCAGACTGAGGTGCTGCATCCGAGCTGCCACTTCAAATGAAAACAATATTCTTGCACCTCATTAGACCTCTATCAAAAATATTGATGGTGGAAACATTAGCCTTTGAAAATCAAATTGGTGTTTGACTCTGTCAGTATAAAAGTCACAAGTAAGAACTGGTCTCAGATGTTCATGAAAAACTGAAATACTTGTGCACACCAGTATGTTTACTTAGATACACTTTCTGTTCACAAGTATGATCAGGAATATTTTTAGCATGGATTGAAGTTGGCAGCCACTAAAAAAGCTACCACAGCTTGATTTCTTCTTTAACTCAAACCATAACTGCAGACTGTAGTCTGTAAACTTGCTTAGTGTGCCTTGAGAACTATAATCTTGCTTGGAATGCGCTAAGTTAGACTTTGATCACAGTAACAGTCGTTAACATT
The DNA here is from genome assembly GCF_000737465.1 of Haliaeetus leucocephalus. Taxonomy (NCBI): domain Eukaryota; kingdom Metazoa; phylum Chordata; class Aves; order Accipitriformes; family Accipitridae; genus Haliaeetus; species Haliaeetus leucocephalus. Next base: position 8,194,287 of record NW_010972898.1, read on the forward strand.
GGCAAGAACTAAGTAGAGTCAGTGCACTCTGTTCTCAACGGCTATAAAACTTGAACTTTCAAAGATCTCTGGTTCCCTGGGGCATTACAATTTATTGTTAGAGAAGAAACATAAAGGAGCTTCCCTTTCACTCCTGCCAAGAACATATGGTGGGATTTTTTTCTTAAATAGCCCATATTCCTCAGTGTTTCTTCTGAATAACCCACAATCTTGTAAAGAAAGATGTGGATCTCAGGAGAATACAAAATCAATTATATAACTGTTTCTAAGATGATTCTTGTTTAGCTTAGCATTACAGAACAAGCATGTAATCTCTCCTGTAAAGGCAATGAAGTTGCCTAAAAACGTTAGCTATAGCTTTTTCTCTTTTACAGCCTACGCAGTAAAAGTGTAAGAATGAACTTAGTAGAATCATGTGAAATGTTTTGGAAATTATACTTGGTTAGTCTTTGACTCATTGCATTGTCCTGTTCATTAACGTGTCAGTGTTTCAGTGACATGCATCAATCTGATTTCTATACTTCACTGAGGAAATAACTAAGAAGGTATTAATACAGTATTGCTCTGAATTGTTATTCTGGGTCTTATGCTTAACTGTAAAATCTGTATGAAGGAACTCTTAATTCCTAGGATGAGACATAACTATAGAGGATATTCGCACCCATAAAGCAGCCCATGAATTTAAATAACAAGTATATAAGAAATAAATAACAAGTGAAAGTAACAAAATGTTTTTACAGTTTTGCATCCAACATCTCTACCAACCAACTGCCATAAGTTTTGTTTTGTTCTGTTTTTTTCATCTCTCCAATCCATAACGCTTCCAGTGCTGTTCTTGCACTATCTGTGTAAGAGACAGTAAGAAGCAGGCTCTAGCCATGTGTTTTCTCACTGGCATTTTCGCAGGCTGTTCATGACAGGTGATGGTTGAGCTCACACTCAACCTCTTTCCTTCAGGCAGAAGAGAAACTGAATTGGCTTTCTTCTGATTTGAGGGGAGGGAATTGTAAGAACTTATATTCCTTAAGACAAGACTGCCAACATTTTACCAATACAACTGAAGCTAGACAGTGGGCTAAAACTACTCAGAGAATTGATGTTGCATCAACCGACTTTGCTCAAGGAAGCACTCTAAAAATATGGTAATTGGATGTGCAACAATGCTGTTCTAGTTATTTAAGAAAAAAAATCTTGCAGAGGAAAAACTATTTTAAAAAATCTAGTTAATTTAGGTTTTGCAGAGCTCCCTAACCTTTGGAATTTTCTTTTTTGTAATTCCACGAATTTTTGATCACAGAAGTCGCCATTGTGATAATCTAGCTTGACTTTTGCCTAACATAGGCCATAGAACTTAAATTTAGGTCTTCAGAGAGAGATAAATTATCACTAATTTTGGAAAGATTTTTTTGGGTGCTCTGATCTCACCATTTTTCTTGTCTTTAAGCTCTGTCTTTACCCATATGTCTAGCAAAGTAATAGTCTCAGGATACTGTCCATTCTTAATCATGGGTTAAACTGACATGGAGAATACTGTAAAGATTTTCTTTTTACCAGCTGCAGAAACACTAAACTTACTGGTGCAGAAGTTGATCAACTAGCAGATGTAGCCCAATTCAGTTTAAAAACTGTAGTCTCAGTTTCAGTACATATTAATGGTGATAATTGTAATGTTGACAAGTAGATCTGTGAGGAGTGGAGTTTATGAACATTAACTTCCTAAGAATTTGAATGTTGTGCAGGCTTTTGTTGCATGTAAGGAAGTTCTAGTTAGGAACAAGGCTTTTCTTGCAGTTGAAATATTCATAATGTCTCTCGTTCATGTGAATTCTGTGGTGTACTGTTGGAGATGAGCTCACGAAGCAGCTTCTGCTTCTGTGGAATACTTCCTTTGTCAGGTTCCTCTTCCCTGTCTGGCTGCTTATCTTCTTATAAAAGCTTGAAGGAACTTCATGTCTCTCAAGATTTCACCACCACCGCCAAAACAGGCTTGAAATGCTGTTAAAAGATTAAAAACACTTGTGTAGGAAGAGGAGCATTTTTTTCAGACAGTGTGATGCATAGATTTAATTTGCATGTGAAAATGGATAATGACTTCTAAGGAAGAAAAACGCTAGTACACTTTGAACTGTAATACAGACCCTTTAAAACATTGTGTTTAATTCAATAATGAGCAATTACTTAAGCAAAACAAAAAAAGCCTCAAAAGGTGGTGGGGAAAAATGATAGATATTAAGTACATCCTCTCTGAATGTAATCATAAAGCTATAATAACTCTTATATTGCCCATTTGGCTGGAAAAGTTGCACTTTTTATTGTCACTTCAACCTTCCCCCATCTTTACTACAGGGCTTACTGTACGGGAACTGTGTAACGAGGCCACAAACACTTAGTTTGTTGGGAGGAGTTATTGCACACTCATGGACCGACTCAACTGAGCAGATGCAGAACATGTGGCAGGGCCTCTGATCCCAGGGTTGTGCATATGAAACGAAGACCAGGACTGAAAGTATTGTATCTCCTTCTGTTTCCCAAGTTTCCAGTGATGTTGGTATGCAGTTAAAGCTCATTTGATCTCTGTCCCAGTGCAACTAGCATTTCTTTCTACACAGTGACACAACCTCAAAATGGAGGAAAGAAGAAAGCCCCAGTCCCAGCATAGTTCGTCAGCTGATAGACAGGGAAGCTTCCCTAGAGGAAGGTGGCATGGGCTTGAACTTTCCACTGAGAGGATGCCCTGAACTTGAGCTTCCAGATAGATGAATTTTTGTAACCACTAGCAAGTTCATCAGTAATAAATATTTCTTCTTAGAAAGAAATGGTCATGCAATACCAGATGCTGCTTTGTCCTGTCAGGTCTTCAATACATTAGACATGGACTGAGATACTTTGCTGGATTGGGTTCCCCAAACAAGACGAGCGGACAGATCCCTGTTTCTAGAACCTGACAGGTTTGGGCATGAGCCAAGTCATGAACTGCTCAGCACTATCAAACTTCTGCACTTTTAGGTATGTGCAAAAGCACAGTTCTTGGTGCCTGATGAACTTCATAGGAGTTTCCTTTAGATCTTAGATTTAAATGGCTCAAGGCTTTAATAACAGCTATATATAGGAATGAGTTGGATTGGGGCAGATGATAATTGCCTGAACATTTTTTTGGACATATTCCATGAAGCTTTTAACTTGTTTAAAATGTATTTTTTGCATTACAAACCATAAACTTAATGTGCTTACTGGTTTATATGACAATAACATTTAATTCTATTTCAGGCTTTTTGTTTTACCACTTCAGATATTTGACCTGCTACATTTTCAGCACAGAAATATGCTCCTGTGATCTTTTCATCTTGTGAAGTTAGTCTAATGCTCTCTTCTTTGCAGTTTCTAGCTGTTAATGTCTTCTTTGAATAGACTGTCTCAAGTTATGATTTGTCTTCCACATTTTAAATTAAATGCGAAATGTACAACTTTGTATCCTTTATTTGAAGTTGTGTATTTAACATTCATTTCATATTATTATTGACATGTAATAGTATTTTAATTTTTTTTAATATTGAGTTGAAAACAACTTCCGTTGACACAGCTTAATTTGTGCTTATTATTAAAGCAATGCATGGAATTTTATGGCTATTGCAGCCTTGTTCATTAGTCATAATCCAGTATTAACATTGCTTTTCCAGAATTCCTGTATACTGTCTGTCAAAATTTCACTCTTACAAATGCAAAAGTGTATTTTCAGTGGGGAGGAAGTTTCTTTTTGTCTTGGTTGATCTCACTAGGGGACCCACTAGTACAGGAAATGAAAGATAAAAAGATTCAATGAATGGAATTTAAAGTAAGAACAATTACTGACCTAAAAATATTAAAATATTAGTTGCCTTAAACTTCATTCTAGGTTATAAATTCAGTTTTGAGAATTTAAAGTCTTTTCTGGTCTCATTACATTCAGGCAAGGGGCATTTTTAATATATTCTCATTATTTTAGCAATATTAGCCATAAAATAAAGAAATACGTGCAGTCATTAAGAATAGTAAAATTGAAGAATTTTGGTAAAAATGGTAACAAAAGTAAAAAAGGCTTTATAAAAAAAATCTTTCAATATTCTGCTCATCCCTGTACTCTTAAACAGACCTTAAACTTGGTATTGTTCAAACTCTTTTATTAATGGTTTCATAGTAATTACACTAGGAGTGCTAAAAGATAGGGGGTTTTTTAGAGCAAAAGTATACAGTTTAACAGCTTTCAGTCAATGAAATGCATCAAAGCCATAGTAAATTCTTACTTTCAACAAGTTTTTCAGTTTCATTTTTTTAACTATTTCAAAGTAAACAGTTACTATATTGCAAATTCTGGGAAGACTAACAATCTTGTCTGTTTTGATAGCAGCAGCTTACAAAATTGTAAAACATAATGTAGTGTGTCTTGCCATTGTCCTGAACTGTCTAGTCAGCAAAGCTCTTAAATTTCTACCCCACAGCAGATTCTAATCTTACAGGTTCTTCCCTCCATAGGGAGATCTGTGGACTGTGAAGACTTCTAGGAGCAGTGTTTTATCAGTTGTCTTTTGGAATTTTTTTAGGCAAGCTGAGAATAAATTGTTTTTAAAGCCATCTGATACATTATCTAAATGTAAAATGTCTCATTTTAAATCAGTTCAAGTGAAGAATTTGAAAAAAACAACCAGTAGTACAGATAAACTATAATAGCCATTAAAGTCTTGTAAGCTTCTCTGACTCATAGAAGTATTGGCATTGCTAAATTCCTCTTTATGCATATAGTTACATTTTGGGGCTGGAGGTTTTCTGGTTTTGTCCTCTCTTATGTGGAGCTACTGAGATTTAGGGGTGGATTAGAATGTTTGAAAATCAGAAGCTAATTGAAACAAACAAAAAAACCCCACCCAAAACACTGTGGCAAACCTGTGAAAAACTATTTTCTGGACAGGTTGAGACTTGATAACACTCCATGCTTATCTCTGAGCTCTACAGTTCCTACTGTACTTGATGCTTGCTCTTTATGAAGAATTCCTATCCCTTTCTTTGTTCTTTAAGGTCAGCAATATCAGAGCAGGAAGAACCAATTCATTATCCCACTCTTGATAGGAAAAGGAAAAAACATAAAATTCAATGGGAAAGAAGATGAATTGCTTCAAAAATAATACAAAGAAAGTAAATAGTTTTGACTGGCACTTATGCATTGATTAAAAAGAGTGAAAATAATTTTTTTCAGAGAAGCTATCTAATGCTTCTTTTTTGAAGTCTACTAGAATCATTGCATTGAATGCATAATGTGGGACATAACTCAAGGAACTGCAGTTTTTATTCTGCTTGTATAACTTTTAATCAATTCACAAGCAGCTGGCTGGTCTCCATGCAGATAAGTGGGGTATCACTGATGAGTAAGTATGTTTGCTAGTGGGGCTCTACAGGCATTGCTTCTAAGACCTGTACTGTTAAACAACTTCTATCAGTGACATGGAAGACAACACAGAAATACACCCCAAAACCTATAGGCAGTGTAAAAAGATCAAGAGATAGCAAAGCGCAAGACATCAACACAAGACAGTCTGGATTGCTTTTCTGAGGCCAATAAAAGCTTTGTAATTAGCACAAAAGAAAGTTTATTTTCTGACAGAAGGTGAGGGGTTCTCTGAAAGACTGAAGAAGTCATTGGGGATTTTTATATGTGCTGAGAGGAGAAAGTAATGGTGGATGATAAACTGAAGGTGAGCCCCTGGTTTGACATCGTGGCCAGATGAACTAATGTAATCATTGTTCCATATTCATATCATCGTTAAGCAGGACTAGGAACAGGAAAGGTTGCCTTTTCATTTAGCACTGACATATTTAGTAAACTGTATGAATATGTTACTTACTGTCTCTGTAGGTACAGACAGGATTGATTGAAATTTTGGGTTGTTCTAATTTATTTCAGTAGTAAAAATATTGTTAAGCTTGAATGTTTGTTTTTGTTTTATGAGTATGTTTTGATCCAAACAAAACTTGAACTTGATTGGTCCTGTGGCCTGTGTGGGACAGAAGAGCAAAACTAAATCATCACAATGGTCCTTTCTGGTCTTAATATATTTACTGTAACTTTGTCAGTTGCAGCTGAGAGTCATTTTTAATACTTCTGTGGTCTTTCTTCTAATAGTAACAATTTGAATGGTTTAACATAGTCCTACTGCTTCCACGGATACTAAAGAGATCCTGAGTGTTAATGGCAATACTGCCACTGGCCTGCTATTTTAGAAGAATAGGTGAAAAGCTTAGGAAGTTGCATACCTCACCACGGTAAGCGTCCCTTTTCCTTTGCTTTCCTTTTATGTTAGACATGGAACAGTAAAGAAACTCTGGGTTCTGTAACAGTACTTACTTGATTCATTTTAAATCCCAGAGTAGCACAACCTAGCTTTCCCAAATTATCAAAGAACTGTTGCTTACGGTTCTTGTAGCTGTAGACAAAACTCTGTTCTCAACTATTCCTTCCATGAGATGATACTTAAATCCCCCTCCTCCTCACTTTCCCAGTCTGTCTCTTGAACGAGTCAGTTAACTTATGTTCGTATGATGAAGTTCACTGGGTGTGAATAACCTCTAGCTTATCTGGTGATAAACTTCAGATTTGGACCATGTCTTTGCTTATTTTCATTGTTCTTTTGTCTTCTCATTCAAATTCAATACATTCTTGATTATTATCTGTGTGATTTGATCAGTTAAAGGACAGTATAATAAATAGTGGACATCTTTGCAGTTGCCTTTTTAGGTATGTTTCTTCAAGTTTAAGTGGGCTAAGTATGTTCTTTTTTAATGTTTATGTAGTCGTCATCGTCCTCGCTGTCTTCACCACCATCCTCATCGCAGCCTCAGGTTAGCCACAGCAGAACGAAGGCTTCACCATTGTGTCACTCTGCATCCCTCTCCTGGGCCAAACGTAATCATGTAGGTCCTGCAAAGGCTACCAGTCCGTCAATCCGTCTTCGTCGTTGGCGGCCCTTGATACGCCTTCCATCTGTTGGGCTTCATTCTGTTGTAAGTGTAGTCCATCTTCAGTCTTTTCTTACTGTGACACAACTGGCCTTCTGCCATGTAACTTCGGTCTTCAAGGCATCATTTTTTTGTTGGGGTCTTTTCTCAACCATTCGTAGGATTTCTTTCTTCCCTTTTTTTTAATTTTTTTTTTATTTTCCCCTTTCCCCCCATGTCGGACAGCAAAAGTACATCACTCCATGCTTTGCTGTCCAGGTATTTTTGATTCAATACACATGCCAAATCATTTTCAAAGCATAGATGAAGTTTGCCCTTCATGAAGTGGCTTTTTTTTTTTGCCATAGGCTCCACATCCAGTCTCTTCTTTTCACCTCATCTTCATGATCTTTCATTTGGATGTGCTAAACCAAGGGGCTTCTAATTCTTTGTCACATGATATTATTTCTTCTATGTTTGAGACCTGGTTTATGTTCTCATATCCTAAACCTAGTCTCCTTTTCTTTCATTCTAAGTCTTGCTTAATGGTCCCTGGATATTTCAGTAAAGATGAAATGTGTCCTGTAATCCCAAGGGGCTGGCATACTTTCTCACTTGACATCTGTTTCTTTATCCAGTTTGTGGACATACATTCTAGTTGAAGACATTCTAATAAGAAAAGCTTGTCATCAAATACCATGCTTAAACTTTTTTCCTTCTTCACTCACAGGGCACAAATATATCTTGAAAACGTAGAAAAAAAATTACACGCACAGAGTAGCCAATATTTCTAAACTGTCCTATGACCACCATCAGAAACACTAAACTGGAAGAGTGGTTTAGTGGTATTTCATCCTGCTTTTAAGGAGTGATTGCACTTTTAGTACACACCAAAAAAAAATCTTGCAGAAGTGAACGGTCTTAAAAGCAAAATTGGTACTGTGATTTTTGTTTTATCATTCTTTGGTAATGACCACATTTCACCTGTGTTACTAGAAATTCTTATTTGAGGTATGTGGATTTTTTTACTGAGGTGAAATAACTATTCTGACCGTGGTCCAAATAATTTCCTTTTTCATACAGATCTGTCTTTCCAGATGTGGAAATCCTTCTTAATGTTTTATTGCTATTAAAAATTAGTGTCCAAATGCTTTCATTTCTTTATAGCTTTTATATTTTTATCCTGATAAGTATCTCAAGATGGGACCTTTTCCCAGACTCCTTTCTCTTTATGTGAATAATAATTGCTATTATTAAGTATCTAGCTCTCTTGTAATCTTCAGAACTATGGAACATTCTTATCATTTGGAGCTAGTTAAATACCTTGGGATGTGAGGAGGCATGGAGTTTAGCACACAGTGAAGTTCTCAGCAACTCATACTTCCTCCCCCCATTTAATATATCTGCCATTGGCATACCTCTGACATTTTACCTGGGGACTTTCTTGTTTGTTTAGCAAAACTTGGAAAATTCTACGTCATATTTCTGTAATTTGAAACTGGCATTGTTTATGAATTTGACCTATATAAGCTTGTTGTTAACAAAAGACTTACTGAGGAAGACTAGAGCTTGAGTGTGCCTGCCTAGAACAAAAATATTAATTGACCATGAGTTTACTTCAACACCAAATAAACCATGACTTATCCAAAGATGGACATTACGACATAATTGGTTGTGATTATATGAGAAAACCATTGTTGGCAAGTTGAGAGTTCTATTTACTTCAGAAAATTTCTAAAAACAACTCCTCAGCCATTAGCAGTGAGCATTTGCTTTGAAAATGTTCAAAAAATTCATTCAAAAAATAAGTGGCCTTCCATACAACTGCATCAGGCAAAACAGAAGCTTGCCACTAAAAATAGTTTTAAAATATTACTTGTTAACTCCCCTGAGATCCTGTCTCCATCTGACAGATTAAAATTGTAAGTCCTATATGCAAAGATTTATCACCGAATACAATATATTCTGATAGTTATTAGTAACTAAAATGTTGTTCTCCACTTTTGTATAACACGCCTTTCCAAGAAGATTCAAGAACACACAAATTATATGTAAATTAGTGTAATATGCAAAAAACCAGACCAGCATTTTGGGCATTAAAGCTGTCTCGGTTGGCTTGATAATAAATACTACCTTGTCGTTCAAGTTTTGTCCTGTCAATGCCCACCAACAAGTATTACTAGTATAGCTCTGATCATTCTGCTAGATGTACAAAGAGCTGACTTGGTCTCAGCGTTGTATGAAAATGTTCTAGGATTGCTTTTATTAAGAAATCTATGCACTTAAATTTAAGGGGGGAAGGGGAAACATCCTGTATATTGTGTTTAAAGTACAGTTGAACTTTCTTGTAGTTCTAAGTACACTTCTACTGCTTAAACACTGACAGACAAAACGGATTGTTTCAAAATTAAGAGCAAAAGTCTTAATGATGGGAGACTGTATTTATGCTCCTTAAATAAAACCACTTTTCCTACTTGAAAACTTTCCTTGACTTTTGTGGTGGGTTGACCTTGGCTAGATGCCAGGTGCCCACCAAGTCACACTATCAGTCGCCTCCTCAGCAGGAGGAGGGGGGAGAAAATAAGATGGAAAAAAACTTGTGGGTCAAGATAAAGGCAGTTTAATAAAGCAAAAGCAAAGGCCGTGTGTGGAAACAAAGGAAAACAAAAGATCTATTCTTTACTTTGCATCAGCAGGCGATGTCCAGCCACTTCCCAGGAAGTAGGTCTTCAGTATGCGTAGTGGTTGCTCCAGAAGGCGAATGTCATAATAATGAATGCCCTCCCTACCTCCTTTCTCTTAGCTATTATTGCTGAGCAGATGTCATATGGTATGGAATATCCTTTTGGTCATTTTGGGTCAGCTCTCCTGGCTATGTCCCTTCCCAAGATCTTGCCCACCCCCAGCCTACTGGTGAGACGGGGAAATGTTGGAGAGACAGCCTTGATGCTGTGCGAGCACTGCTCAGCAGTAGCCAAACACTGGTGTCTTACCAACACCTTTCTAGCTACCGATGCAGAGCACAGCCCTATGAGGACTGCTATGGGGAAAATTAACTCCATCTCAGCCAGACCCAATACAACTTTTTAGAGTAGGTCTCCAGATGAGTTAAGTACATATAATAGAAAAGAAAAAAAAAAATACTGTCCTGAAATGTTCTATGCAAACCTGATAAATTGCAGTAGATGTGGCAAATTTTGAAGCTATAGGTAACAACGTGTATCATTAGTAATGTTGACTTTTCCTCAATCCTTGTAATGATTTCTTTTTCTTCCAGGTCATCTGTTCTTTTAGTTTAGTGTCTCTGCTTGCCTTAGGATCATTTTGCTGCCTTTTATGTCAAGCTAATCTAATTCTTTTTTCTTTCCTACACTTCTCAAGTTGGAAAACATGCTCTTTGTTTTCTGACATTTATTTTCTGTGTCAGACTAAAGTTGCTGTTCTTCTTAAAACAAACAAACAAACAGGAAATACCTATTTAGAGCAGCATACTACTGAATAATCTCTCTTCCTTATGGATCTAAAGGGACATTTGTGTTTGTATAAACATTTTGTATCCAGATACTCTGATCATTGATAGAGCCCATCTCTGAATTTCATCTTCTTGCTTGACATCCTCCCATTCAAAATCAGATGCTGCTATCCTGCAGCTTGGAATTGTACCTCACCTGACACTTACATGTTCTAGCTATAGCTGGGGATATAGAGTTAATAAGCTTGAAACAGCTTGTCTACCATGACAGCATGGTAGAAAAATACATAAGGCAATGCTTAGCAAAGGAACCTCTTGTCCATTCCTAGGTCAGTACTCAAGACAGTCCCTCAGCACCTTTCTTAGATCAAAGTATCCCTTGTCCAGAATAATAAAAATTAATTTCTCTAAATTAAGCTATGTATGGTCAACTGTGAAACTCTAGAGCATTTCAAATACCATAAACTCACTGCAGTATACTGAGCATGAATAGAGATGTCACTGTTCTGTGAGAATGAGCTAGAAATAATCTTGCTGAAACTTGTGTTCATCATTCCAGTTGTCTTTGTTTTAATTGCAGTATTTTAACCAGGATTCAGATGCCTTTCACAGGCCTACATAGTACATTTGCCTAAGTGTGTTCCATGCTTCATAATGGGAATTACAGATGCCTAATCTACCCAATAGCAATTGCATCACTTTTTTCCCTTTACTTCAAAATTTATTGAATCCAAACCATACCTAACATTCTGTTGTGTAAACTTCATGTTTTAATATGTTTTTCTTTGGTTTCTTGTAACTCCTTGTGAGTGAAATTGTATAGTTAAACCCCCTAAGGTTTTTTCTTGTCTTAGACTTCAGTTACTTTTGTCAAGATCTTTCAGTTGGATGCAGATGTATCTGAAACTTTTTATTCCTCAAGGTTCTGCAAAATTGTCTTTTCCTTATCAGTCTTTATGGCTCTTCTTCCAAAACCTGAGAGACCTTTTATGCCAATTTCTTGACTTAACCCAAGTGGTGCTTTTTCCTTTCACAGTCACTACCAATGCAAAGGATTCTACTGAACTGGTTTGTGAGACTTCTTGCTTCACTCCTTTCTCTCAAGAGCACATTTAAGGAAATAATAAAAATAGAAGACTTAGATGAAAGAAGTTGCCTGAAATCTGTCACGTAACACTGAACCTGTTCTTATAATGGGGTCTTTCATAAATATATTTTAAGCAGGATCTGGTGAGGACTTGTTCAGTATGTCAATGAGAGCAAGACAATTTCTTTTTTTTTTTCCTCAATTGAGTGTTTGTCCCCGAAAAGCAGTTTCGGGGAAAAGAAACCAGTTGTGCATCAAATTTGATGAACAGTTTTGTTCTAAGTTGGCAACATTTGAAGATCAAAAGATTTCAAATGCATGAAAACTTAATACTGACTTTTAGATTGGGATAATGGTCTAAGTGCATTAGCAAGATAAACTATGTAGATGGTGAAATACACTTCATTAGACCAGCTAATATGATTGGGCAAACAGTGATATAGGGGTGTACCATTGAGTTTCTGAAGGTTAGTTCAACAGCAAGAAAGAAGACTCTTGTAGTTCATGAGGAGAGGGCAACATGCAGTAGTTAAAGGTAAAATCAAGGAATTTCTCAGTACAGTAAGAGGTAGTAGGAGGGGTTATCTTTTGTATAGTAAAAACCTTGGGAAGCACCACTTTAAAAATTACTGTCTGTAAATCTGCTAGTGAAGAATAGAGGAAAAATGTAGAGATGTTGTTTCAATAACATGAACTAATGGGTATTGACCTGAGACAAGTCAATAAAAATTGACTTCTCACAGCAGTCAGCAATTGTTTATTATTCAATTTGAATGTCCAGGTTAGCAGAGAAGGCAGTCAAATCCTATGAAAAATCAGGACTTGGTCATTTAGGTGCTTTTAGTGTGGTATCCAAAATTAGAGGGCACAACAACCTTGGCTGTCACTTTTGTATATGAGACTGGGTATTCCATGAAGATACACTATATTATTATCACTGAGTGTGATCTCAATACCTCAAGAACAAATTTCAGCTAAGAAGATATTCTCAGAACCATCACTTTGAGCGCTAAACTTTTTGCATTTTTCCTCTTCAAATCAGTTTCAAGTCTACTAGTCATTATTTTTCAGGGTTTTTTTCATTTGAAGAGATAACTTGGAAAAATAATGTCCACTAACCCATACTACCAAAACTTATTTCTTATACTAAGGTTGAAACCATAATACAAGCTTCTGTAAGCTACCCAAGATGCTGGTATTTGTCCTCTTCCTTTCTTTTCTGGATGGGAAAGAAATACAAATTTTCTTCACTGTGTGCTACAGCTCTTCAGAAGACTTGAAAAATGAGTCTTGAATCCCATAGGTTAGTTCCAGATCCCGATTAGACAATGATCTTATTTAGACTCCTGTGTCTTCCTCCTTCCTTGTGGTTAATACATGTGGTCATTCAAATCTGCTGTCTCCTTTTGCACATTGAGTGGGCTTCTAAATGAAAAAAATCTAAAGGAACAGGTCATCCCAACACTTGACTGTTCATGTTACTGTGGTCTTTGACAAGAAGAATAATTAACAGAAAATGCTCTGTAATTGTTCTGAAAATACTACCTAGTGATGCACATGCAGGCAGACTTCTTAAAGCTATGTTCTCTTGTTCTTTTAAGCATTCACACAAAGTGTTTATTAGAAGCTGAAAACTTGGCCAAAGGTGTAGCTTTTCAAGGAGACCACAGAAGACATCTCCCTGAAGCTGACATTCCCTCTTCTTTCCATTCCTTTGAAATTTAAAATCTTCTGGTTCAAGCATTAGAATTTCTAGAGCTTCCCAGTGAAGCAGAAATTGGCCTGACTAGGCTTCTTTTCGTGTGTGTGTGTGCATGCATGCACGCACACTTATGCAATGGGTGTCTTTTTTTTTTTCCCTAAGGAGGGCTGGGGGGATTTTGAATCAGATTCATCATATTGGAAAAGTCATATGCGACAGATTTTTAGAATATAAAGTTTTAGGTTATCTTGACTATTCAGACCCTATTGTTTCTCTGTGCTTATGATTATGCAAATAATTGTCTGTCAAAAAAGATTGAAATCCTAATTTTTCAGGAAATGTAATAGATCTACTTTGTAGTAAATTTACGACTATCTACATTAGATGAAAAGAAGTCACTAAGGAAGGGAACTGTCTACATTAGAACATGTGGTAGAAACTTTTCATTCTGAGGTTGGGGAATTAAAAATGTAAAAACACATTTGTCATGGGTTGTGGCAATAACACAATGAAAGCACATTATTTAGATTAGGCATGTACAAAAACTCAGCAGGATTCTATAGGAGTCTTGTCTCCAAGTAAGCTCTATGAAAAGTTAATGCTTTTTTTTGATGGCTTCCCTATCCATCTTCTAGCTGTGTATAGGCTCAGCATTCCAAGCATGCCAAGTGTGTCTCTCTATAGAAAACATGTTCATTAGAAGCTGGCAAAGAACATAACCCTCAAAATGGTCAAAGGGGGAACTGTATTTTTTTCTAAAAGTGATCAAAACCAAATCCTGAACATCTCAAAGTACTCTGAAATAGTGATACTTTGAGATCTTCTAGTTAATGTCAGTCTGAGCCCAGGTAGTGTACGTTCAGATGCAAGCTTTTAAATGCTAAGCCATTTATTTACTTCCTAAAGTGAGACTAACTGGCAGTGGTCTTTCCCCTAACCCTGAAATTCCTTAAGCCCAGTTTTCCCAGTTGGTAGGTTTAATTGATATGTGAACAGCCATGAAGTCATTTGTTTACAAGGGAATGAGATGGCAATGTGGAATTTGGCAAGGACTTTCAGCTTTGCCTGCCTGCATACTTTTGTACCACCACAGTTTAGATACCTGTAAAAAGTTGGTTGATAGATGGGAATAACAACAAGGTGGTTGTCAGCTACTGTCTTGTGTGATTTTCAGAAAGTTAGGGAAACTTGTGGTCCCTGGAAGTTTACAACTGGGGTAGCCAAACTCTTGAGGCTGCTTGTTTTTCTAAGCCCTGGCTTTATTTGGCCTTCTGTAGAACAAATTTCTCAAAGGCAATTGACTCATGCCATAGGGGAAAAAGACTTCTTGGAGACCTTGGAGAGGTCCTCTCAACCCTTTGATACCTGCCTCATTTTCAGCAGCAGGAATGCTCTTTCTCCATTCTAGGCCAGATGAAACAGGGAATTGATGCCTTTTGCACTTTAACTGGTCATTCAGAGGAATCTGAAATGAGGGTGAGGGGAGGTTGTGGGATTTTTTGTTTTGTTTTTCTCTCTTTCATTTTTGAGGTTGCTACACAGAATTTCTGTAAGCTGTTGGCATTTCCTCTGTAATGCTGTGTTCTTTGGCATTCTTGATGTATTGAAGGACTTAGAGTGACTTCTTGTCCTTTGCTTTATTGTTCTGGTTGTTTGCTACATTTCTTCAATTTAGATCATCTTCTAAAGTCTTTTTTCATGACGATCAGGAAGAAGGAAACTTTTAACCCAGCCCTGAAAACATGGTGCAACTGTAAGGTTCTACAACTCATTTTATACTCTCATCTGTTTCTGGCAAATTCTTAGATTTTTGGGGTGCTTCAAGAAATTCACATAAGGCTAACAGTAATTACAAGATAGAAGAAAACCGCAAGAAATATATTTTTGCAGAAGTCAGATTCTTGATAATTTAAGAAAAACTGAGGTGCTTTTTCCTATTCCCTTAAACAGTATCTTCTTAAATTGTGGATCGAGGCTCAGATGCAGACTGGACAGATTGATGAGGAAATAACATCGATTGCTATTGAACACAACAGTGGTGATGCACCTTTTGGCTCAGAAGTTCAAAAACCACTGCTTAGTGGATGCTGGGAATGTATGCTGGCAGAATACCATGCTGTGTATGCCCTGTTTTCTTCTGAAAAAGCTTTTGCTTGCTGTAGTTGGCAACACAGTACTGAGCTAGACAGATCTTTACCAACTGTAACCATTTTTATGTCATGTTACTTGATGCTGTCACTGCACTTCAATCCTTTCTTGGTATGATGGCTATGATGCCACTTTGAAATTGCAGTCTAGGCACCTCTGGTTATTTTCCTTCCCACCTAAGATGTGTGAACTGTTTCTTTTGACTGCCTGTGAAGAGGGAACAGGTTAACTGTACTATACGTGGCTTGCGAGGAAAAAATTATTTTGACCAAATGAGTATTTTCGGTTTCAAGATACTACAAGTTCAGAGTTCAGCCCTGCATTGCTTTGTTATGGGAGATGCGTTAGTGAAGGAGTTACTATTTATATGTATATCTGTTTTTAATGTTAATGTATTTGAGCTGATACAACTTCTAATTCAGTAATGAAAAATAAAGCTTTTATGTAGAGCTGTAATTGGAAATACTTCCAGATACTTTACTGAAAGGATTCTTACTGATCTATGCATTGTAGAAGCTTCTTTATATTCCGAAATGTTCTGCAGTGTGACTTCTGCCATTCTGTATAGATCCAGAATGTGCTTCTCACTTGTGATTTCTCTTGGCCAGGTGTTTTGCATATTATGATGATGTGTTCTCATTAATCGTATTGTGGTAAGAGTTTTAGTGAACACAATTTCTTTTTGTTTTGTTTTATCTTGCAGGCACCAAGTATAGATGAAAAAGTAGATCTTCACTTTATTGCATTAGTTAATGTAGGTGGTCATCTCTATGAATTGGGTAAGAACACTTTTTATCCGCTCTCTCCATTTGTTTGAAACAAATACAAGTAGTAATGTTGTCAATTATCAAAGTTTGAGAGAGATTCCTTGACGTAATGTAGGGCTTAGGTTCTTTTCAACTGCATCGTAGGGTCTGGGGGGTTCTGTCAAACAATTGCAGGCTTCTTCACATTGGTTTTTTGGGATTCTCCTTCCCTCAACTCCCTCCTATTAAGATAAAACGGTACAGAATACTAGACTGCCTCTGAACTTCCTTTATCATTTACAAAGACAGGAAGTAAGAAAGAATTGATGAATGCTCAAAGTTTCAGAGAGGAAAATACTGTTACACTTATGTCCCTGAATTGCTTGTGAAATTAATAAATTAACTGTATGCCACTTCAGAAGTGTTAGCTATATTATTAAATAGCATGATACAGTTTAAACTGAAATTATGTAGTCAGGATACTAGCAGATACTAATATTAGCAACTCATTTTTTATAGGCTGGTTATTTTTTCTTCTACCTTTTTTTAGTCACTAGACAGTTAACTGTAAAACAGTAGTCTCTGTTTTCTGAATTACAGCTATTTTTTTCCCTCTTCAGATTGTGTAGCACCAGGTTCTGCTCAGACATTCTCTAATTACTCAAATCTTAAACAAGTTGCTGGGCAACTAGGTTTTGCTGCAGGTGCTTCAGAAAACTAGCAAGTAGATCAAGATTTAAAAACTGCAAGTCACTGGTCTTTTCTAACATAATTTTTGCAGTATTTTATGGTGAGAACATTTTCATCTTTTGAAAATCAACATGTAATTAAGCAATGCCCTTAACAGGTGACAACTAATTATAACCTGGGGCATAAGGGGTATATAAGAAGTGCTTATGTTAAGATCATATAAGGGCTATTATCAGTGGTAAGTCATGAACAATAGGGACACATTTCTGTATTTTTATGATGCTGTATGTCTTGTCAGTGAACTAGATCAAATAGTGAGGCAACAGCTGTAGGATGCAATAGAAGTACTTTATGACTCTAAATTTCAAGGCGTGATGGATGGCTTGCTCCTCTTCTAGTTGTGTGCTACTATTTCCATGTTAACTTTTCATTGTCCGTTAATTTGCTCTGCTTAAAAAGCACACTACAGACTACAATTACCATGTTTAGTTATTTTCCGTAAGTATGATGCAAGATAAAACCCACTTTAATTTTTTGCTTAAATTAAAAAAAACCCAAACAAACAAAAAACAAACAAACAAAAAAAAACCCCAGAGGCATTTACCTCCACTGTATAGTGGAATGCCAATAATACTATTTCCTTTGTTCTTAAAATAACTTCTCTCTGTACCAGCGGAAGAAAGCAAAAAATACTTAAAAGTAGGAAAATGGGAGAAGGTTTTTCAGTTGATTCACTGGCTTCAGACATTGTGGCCAGCATGTGGGCTTTGGCAGGCAGAAAGTGCTAAGGAAGCACATGGATGTTAAATGCTTATGATGTTTTTGCCATAGAAAACACGTTATTTATAGGCACATGAAATTAAAATGCTGTTCTGCCAAGATGTATTTAAAAAAAAAAAATTTTTTTTTTTTTTTCCAAAAAAACCCCACGATCAAACTTAGCTTGCAACAGTACAGGGTATTCAGTTCTGTTTCCCAGGAACATTCTGAGGGTTTTGCATTGTTGTACCTTCCATCATTGTTGTTACAATAATGAACAACCTCTTGTTCATGTAAATCCAAAAGTTTTCTTACATTAAATCTATTTTTAGTTATGGAAAATGTAGTTTGGAAGTGTTGTCAACTTCAATGGAATCTTTGGGGAGGGAAAAGTCTTTAAAAGGGAGGACAGAGCCAAAAGGGAATTTGGTCTAGTGAATGCTTAGGATATCCTAACATATGTCCTCATACTGTTAGCTCTTCACAAGTAACCTGAAACATATTTCTATTTGTATGAATGAAATTATTTTTAAAATGCTGAGAATGATAGCATTATTATATTGCAAATGAGTGAAAAAATCATTAACTATAGCAACCATTTTTAAACACTGTGAAAGTACTTAATACTTAAAATTATTGGGTTTGTTTCCTTTTTTTTTTAAATGAGAGTAACATTTCAGTTATGCCAGACTCTTCAAACTGGTGGGTGTGGTATTCTGTTCTGTTGTGGAGTCCCTGATCACAGTTGTCAAAGACCACAGATGTACAGCTGTCTGGGTAAATCCATTAAGTGTAGTTTAAATTGTTCTTCTCTACTTGAAAAACTGAAGTACTATACCCAGCACTAAACCAGTTGCAACTTACAGCCTTAAAGTTTTCAAATAAGATATTAAGAACTATTTCATTGTTTGATTGGATTATTTTTTTTAATGTAACAGACTGTACATAATGATACCTCTTGAAGCAGTCAGCAGTGGAAGAAAGATCAGGGAATAGCTAGCTGCATGTGTGATTCTTTTATGAAAAATGAGGTAGCTTTTTTGTAAGTGGAGCAAAAAATCTGTTCAGATAGTTTTAACTGGAAAAATGAAGCTTTTCTAATTTTATAAATGTGTTGTTCAATGCTGCTTTGTGTTTCAACAGATGGGCGCAAGCCATTTCCAATAAACCATGGGGAAACTAGTGACGATTCTTTCTTAGAGGTAGGAATAGAAAACCTTCTCAAATGGTGTTATACAAAATTCTTGCTATATTTCCACAAAAATTATGAAAAATATTTATACAAAGGTCTTGCTATATTTATGGTTGGATGAGGAATAGAGCGAGTGGGATGGTGAGACAAAATTAGGTTTACTCAGTTTTAAAACAGGTATTTCAGAATGCTCATGTTGTGACTCCAGATGAGAGAGTATCATAACATGGTAACAAGAAATGTCAGAAGAGTTGACCAGAACAGAAGATCAGACTGGCTTTTCTTCTGTGCTGAGATTTTCATATACCCCTGCTTCTTTCAAATTGTACATGAGATGAAGTCATCAGATTGAAAACTTAGGATAATTTTTCATTCTCTTTCCTTTGATTTAGTTATAGTTTCATAGGTGCCATGCTAGACAGAAGTTGATTTCCTTTCTGATGCTTGCTAATAATCATTCTTCTCCAGTTTCATGGCTTGTTTTGGGTGCTTCTTTGTGTCAAGAGCTGTTTAGTTGAGAAATTAATTGGAAAGGAATACACTGAATTGAGAGGATAAATTGTCATCCCCACAGAATGATGTGACGTTGAAGCTGAGAAAAGGCAATGCATAGATCTGACTTTAATTGTATCCAGACTAGATTAGCTTTACAAAAGGAAGAAAACAGAGAAACTAAAAAAGAAACAAACAAAACCTTTTACAGTTTAGTAGCATAGACTAATGTCTGTAAAGTTTGCATACAATTTGTGCTTGTTTGGGCAGCGGGAGAAGTTGGATAAAACTTCCCTTTTTTTATATGTGGCTTTTTTCTGTTTTACTGATAACATGTGTTCTCCAGATTGCACCCTAAAGCTAGATGAAGGAATTACTTAGAATCTTTCACTTACCCCACACAGCTTAGATTCATCTTGAGACAAAGGAAACATTTCTGCATACAGCAGCACTAGTAAAGGCAAACGTCAGAGATGCATTTAGAAAGTCAGACAAGCAACACATCTGTTGCACAAAGTAATATTTAGTCACAAAAATAATTGTTGCTAAGGTTCTGCATAAAACTTTTGCTCTCTTATGCTGCCCATATGAGCACTGTAAATAGTCTTGAATACTGGTAATTCAGATCAGAAATGCAATTCATGTAGATTTGTCACACTACTTAGTAGTCCTTTATGGAAAAATCTATTTTGCGCATAGTCTGTATAAAGCATATCTTCATATTTCAGTTGTGGGGTTTTTTTAGTAAGTATAATTTATAGTGGTTTTTGTTTTTGTTGTTTTACTTTTTTCCCTAGGATGCAATAGAAGTTTGCAAGAAATTCATGGAACGTGACCCAGAAGAATTAAGATTTAATGCAATTGCACTGTCTGCAGCTTAAAAGCCTTTTCCAGTGGGGCTGATCTATTGCAATGTATTGTAACAATAAAACCGTTGCCATATGTTAATAGTACAAATTTTGATACTTCCCAAACATGTTGATTAATTGTAGCATACGTGGAATAAACTTTGCATTTGTCCTTGCTATATCTTGCTGCTTGTTCCTAAAGCAACTTTGGGTATTTATATACACGCATGCATTTTGTGCAAGACTTCTTCTTCTATGTGGTGGGTTTTTCCCCTTCCACCCCCTTAAAAGTTTTGGGGATTACTGTCTGTGATATTTCATTATAATAATGATGAGCTAGTTCAGAGCAGGATTATCATTTGTATCATGCACAGATGATATTTTGAGTGGAGTATGTGGTATGTTAATGGGTAAAAACTTGAAATATGAGGCTATCTCCATCTTTTAATTATAATGATACAAGAATATTATAAAAACTTTTGCAGGTGACTCAAAAGACAAAGGCATTTTTTTCAGTGCATTATTTATAAATAAATATATGGAAGAAAAAAGGTAGAAAAAGGACTGTTTCTCCTTACTGTTGGTGAGCACTAACATTTTAAAGTTATCTTAATCTTTACTTTTTGAATAAAACTTAATTTTGTTTCTCAAGCCTAATAATGTTAATAAATTGTCAAAAAGCTTTAGTTAAACCAGTGTTTGCTATTTGTATATGTGGGAGAACAACATGGATTTTTGCCCCAGAAAAGCCACACTAGCAATTAATGCTAGTTCAAATGGTAGGATGCGGAGGGTACATACAGGTGAATACAGCCATGTCAAGTATCTCACCTAACTGAAATAAATGATAGAAAAGTAATGATTGTTGTAACGAAGTTTTGTGTAACGAGACCAGAAACAGGCTATAGTTTTTAAGATAGCCACGATGGTCATATACCTTTTTTTCCCTTTCGGAATATCTATTGTAAGTTTGTCAGGTGTCATTACTGAATGCTATGGGATACCCTTCCCCTGTGCCATCCCTCCCACCCCACCCACTGGATCCTAAGGTACTGTTGACCAATTTCTACGCTTGAATTAGTAATGACTTTGTTGCTTTGTTGGTTTGGGGGTTGGTTTTGGTTTTGGGGTTTTTTTTGGTTGGTTTGGGGTTTGGGTTTTGGGGGGTTTTTTTGGCTAAGCAATTTTATGCTTTAGGATTAGGATTCTTGTGAAGGTTGGTTTTGGTTAATGTGCATGCTTTTGACATTCCAGACAAATATTCTTTATTTGTTGCTTTGAAGTGAAATAATTCAGGTTTGCTTCCGATCAAGGCCACGGCCAAAGGAAACTGAACCCTCTGTGTCCCAGAGGATGCTTTCATTCTCTATCAATTGTCATTGCAGGAGAAATGAATGGGGTTATGCCAGACACAGTCTGGCAGAGTTTTCCTTCGTTATAGAAAAGAAAGAGGCCTGGGAGTCTGTCTTATCACTTAAGAACATCTTTTGCACACTAAAGAAAAAGTCGGAGTGTCTGCCTAAAACATGTCACCTGGAGAGTCCACTAACAACAAGAGTCTGTTTTCTCTAAGTGAGCTGGTTGGAGAAGTGAGGGGGAAGAACAACACTAATGAGCTTCTATTTTTGAGCACTTTTTTACCCCAATAAAATGCAGTATCGTTAAGACTTACTTTATGTTGCCATGCGGATTAGTTAAGCCCCAAAACTTGCTTTTAAATAAAAATCAAAGGCTTTAGTAGCCAAAGCAGCTGCATTGTCTTCCTGCTAATATCAGAAAAATCAAATAGAAGTTGTCACAATTTAACTGGGGTATTGCATATTTTCTGCCAAAGGTGATTCAGAGGATTACATTTAAAGTAAGCCATAATTAATATAGATAAGGTGCTTTTTAGGGTAGGGAGGAGGGTGAGGAAAGAGAGGAGTGCAGTTCAAAGCTGTTAAACTAGCTACATCAGTTGTCTGCTTTAGGGAAATACACCATAAATGCTCTTCAATGTTCAGAAGATTTTGGTGGTTTTAGGTAATAAATGAAGGGGCTCCATTTTTGTGCAATTATTTATTGCAAAATCACTTCAGAACTGGAGCTTTGATTGAGTATGAGGACTGATTAAGCGATTAATGACAAAGGAAATCAAAGAATAGTAAACATGGGGTGGGATTTTTCATGGTCACACTGGAAAAATGCATCTTGAATCTTAAGTAAAAACTTATAAATAAGAATTCTTAGTATTTTGGCAATATGATAGTTTTGCTCAGCGTTTTTTTACATAGTCTTCAAATCGGTTGTCCTGCTGGGTAAGGCTTCCTTCTATTTTGTTTACTTTCAGTGTTAATTTCCAGTTTATTAATATGTAAGATGGTACTTTTTAGTGAACGTTGCTTTTGGAAAGGTTCTCAGAAGTTTGAGATAACAAAGGGAAGAGCAAGGCACCAGTTTTTACGCTGAACTGTATCTGCTCACTGCACAGTCCCTTGCTAGACTGAAATTTTGAAGGACTGCACTGCAGAAGTACTGTCTTGCCTAACATGTACGGTGTAACGGCTTTCCGGTGCTTCTAACACCATGCTTTGGCACAGGCATTGTTGACCATCTTGAGGAGCACAGGCAGTAAAGGGATCTACGAGATTCTGGAATATCCTTGGCATTGACAGAACCTGTATAACTTGGATACAAGGAGGGAGGTATGAACACTTGGCTGGCTTATATAGCCCAGCAAGGTCCTGACCAGGGGCTGACAGGCCCTGCAGACCACATGGTGCTTTTGGCTCCGCGATGCCCATGCAGACATTGCCTTATCTGTACACTGTGCCTATTAGCTCAAGCTCCGTGGGAAAATAACGCTGTATTTCCTAACTTGTGCAGCCCTGCCAGAGCCTCGCCACCTTTGTGTGGAGCATGGTTTGGCCGGAGGCATGCAGTGCTATTGACTGCCAGGAAATCCCTCTTCACCTCCTGCAGTCTGGGCCGGCCATACACATCACCTTATGGCAATGGTGCACGTGGGAGTGAAGAGAAGATGCATGCTCAGCGCTTACGTTAATTTTAGCTGAGTGGAGCTGGTGTGCTATTAAGCACTCAGGATTGTTCAAGCTCTTTTAAGTATATTGGTGTAAGTTTTCCCATGTTATTACAAGTATTTTGCTGAGAAACTGTAAGAATTTAATAACCAGTACAATGCCCTTTCCTTTCAATCATGGCTGTGTGATTCAGTTAAGGAAAGAAGAAGAAAGATGTGGTTTCTGTCATTGAAATGTAAGTTTTAGAAAATAAACACGCTTAACGGCCCACATTTAGAAAATAAATACGGTCTTTCCTTAAGGGAAGAAGCCTGCCTTGGTAGAAAATATTATTGTATCAAATATTTGTAGAACTCTCTATGAAAAGAATAGGACGTACACTGTTGCTTGACTTACCCCTAGGAGCACGCACATTGAAACAGTTATTTTTGCCAAGGAGAACAGTATTATGTTTGCTACTTTTGACACCAACAATTAGCAGTCATATCTGGTATATGTAATGTTATTATGATCTAGGAGTCTAGTGACTTACCTTGTTAGTGCAAAGGAATACTAAGCTATTTTCGTTGTTCAAGCTTACATAGATAAATGATCTGTGACGATTTAAAATTCACTTTGAGGAAGAAATATGCATGTTGGAATTTTTTTACTTAGTGAACAACTTGAAAGCTGCAGTGGTCCATGCAGCTTACTAAAATGAGGACTTAATCAAATTACTTGATCGCTCAAATTATTTTATCTAAAACATTAAACACTTGATTCATAAGAAAAGTGATTTGATTTGCCATTATGTGAAATAAAGCAACCAGAAATAAGTGAGAACATGAAGTGAAAAGGCAGACCTTAAAAATCTGGGAAAGGCTGCAGTAGTTCTCCAGAAAAATGTTAAGTAATGACAGCTAACGCAAACCGATGTCAGCCAGCACCAGCAGCACATACATGCTTTATTTAGACTTTTCTCTTTTTTTTTGAGCCTTTGTAGTCGTGAATGTTAAATAGTGGGATGAGAGGGTTGTTTTCTGATGCTCAGGCTTCCCACTCAAGAAAAATGCAGATTCTTCATTTGTATTTGGTCTTGTGGCTGATCTGGCTTGGAGCAGGAAAAAGGAGTAAGAAAAAATTTCAAAATTACAGCTTTGATTATCGTTTCATTCATCACTGGCTCTATAGCATAGATGTCTCAAATCATACCACTGTGAGGAGCTAACTACATCATTTCTATGGATTTGTAACTTAATAAATGTCAAACATCTCCTATGGAACTTATTTCACCCAGAGTCACTGGGTTTTCCTTCCTGTGTGTACCACCAGTAACACTATTTCCACGTACTTCTGAAACCGGTGCCCGATAGAGAGCTTCTTTGTATGTTGAACTGATCTCCTAAAATCTTCCTTTGTATTCTAAGAAGGTTGTTTACAGAGCAGAAATAAGATGTGCTCCCAAGTAAAGATCTTAGGAGAAGCTAATTTGTGTGCAGTATAAATTTTAAGTTCTCTTTTCTCAGTAGTCCTTAAACAATGGCATATGTTCTTGCCATGGTCCATGGAAGCAAAAGATACGTGCAGCAACTCCGTTTTGCTTACAGAGAAGATATGGAAAGAAAAATATTATTAGAAGTTCAAGTAGAAAGAGATCATCGTAAATACCACGTTAAAATGAAATCAAACCCCCTAATGCCATGCACGAATATTCCAGAAAATTGCTCTTTTTCTCAGCATTTCATTAACTTCTCTGCCTCGCACATGTCGACTCCTGTACTGGAAGAAAGGGTTTTGCTGTGTTTAGTCAGCACACCTCTCCCTCCCGGCTCCAGCTCGAGTGCCTAGCTCGGGGTGAAAGGAACGTTGCTGTGGCCTAGTGTTTGGGGTTACCGGAGGGGCCGGAGCCCAGCGCCGCGTCCAGCCGGGCTCGGCGGCCGTCGAGCCGAGAGCGGCCTTTAGCTCTGAGCCTGAGCACAGGGTGGCCCGGGCACTGGAGGAGTCACGAACAAGCTCTTCCAGTGTGTCGGGGGCAGAGACACGCGTGAAACACAGCAACGGGGGCTGGGGGGGGGTACTGTGAGCAAAACCAGAAGGGAGGCAACCGGTGCGGAGGCCGGAGGGACGCACGGAGGCCGAGCTGTGGGGCTCCAGCTCTGCCCCAGGCGCCTCCGCTTCGGTGGTTCGCGTGAGGAGAGCTCAAAACAAAGCGTGGACCCCTCGCGTCTCCCGCAGCGGCGGAAAAAGCTCCTAACTTCGTCCCCGAACGGGACGGCGCTGCAGAGGAGCGCGGAGTCGTCGGCCCCCGGCCCCCGGATCGCGGCGCTGCCGGTGGCTGCGAGGGAAGACCCGCCGCCGAGGAGGCGAGGGAGCCGGCCCGGGGCCAG
>NW_010972898.1:8220280-8289728 GCF_000737465.1 Haliaeetus leucocephalus
CGCGGTTCCCCCCGCGCCGGTCCCGGGTCTCGCTGCGCCCCCCACCCGCGCGGCTGAGGGGGGAGGACGCTGCCAGGGGGCTGCCCCCGTCGCCGGGCGGGAGCTGCGGGGACGCGGCTCCCAAACTTCGGTTCTTTGTCAGCAGCCGCGGGCTGCTGCTTTCGGAAGGCACGGTGAAAGCTTGCGGAGAGCTGCCTTTGCAGTGTCGCCACGGCCCCCCTCCCCGAAATCCACATTACGGGCTGGTGTGGCTGCCCTCCCTGTCGCTGAGGCTTATCATTTCCTGACGTCTTGTAAACTCTTTCTCCAGCGCTTGCTCTGGGACAGCCTGAATTAGAGTGACTCTTCTTCTTCCCGTCCCGAAAGAGTTCAGGACGGAGAGTAACCTGAAATTACAGTCATTTGCTTCTCTCCTGTTTTTAAACGTGAGCGTCTGACCGCACATAGCGCCTGCCGTAAACATCGGTGTTTCTGTGTCGTTAACACAGAGTCGCGCCGGAGCAGCGTGTGCTAATGCGGGGGGAAAGAGGTTGCTCGTCGGTGTACCTGCGTGTGTGCTTTGAGAAACGTTAGAAACCTTGCACAGCCTCGCTTACAGTCACTCAAAGAGGAGCTTTCGTGGGCTGGTTCATAGGTATTTTAACGTATTAAGCTTATGTCTTTGCACCCGTTCACTTGAGATGAAACGTCTATGGTCAGACATGCTATCCCAGTAACTTTCAAAGGAGTAAAGATTCAAAGAAGGGTGTTTGTTACTTTTTACCCCTCATCTTTGTAAGCTTGTCAAGACCCGAGTCCGGGCTTCTTTGTTTCCTCTGTAAAACGATGACATCTAGTGCTTAAAATCTATTGAGAATTTTGAACTGAGAGCACCCTAGGCAAGGGTATCGCAAATGACTTCCACAAGCGTCAGTTTTGTAAGTGCCATCTGTGAATGTAGGTAATGAAAGCAGTCCTGGCTTCCCCAGGTGTCAATTTTGTAAGAGCTAGCTGTGAGTTTGGGTAATTAAAGCATTCCTCTCTCGTGTATACATTTCTTGTATTGCTTTCTTTAAATTGGCAAAGCTCACTTTAAATAGTTTCATTAAGGTGATGTAATGTTGTCTTTGAAAATCCTTTTAAGGGTTTGGGGATTTGTTTTAATTATTACTAATTTTCATTTGATACGGGCTGCTTGTACCATTCCTACAAAAGGTTTCCTCTTTGCCAGCCAGTAGCACATGGGAGCACTAGCAAAGTGATGTAAGTGTAAAGCGTGCACTGTTCGTGTAGTGGAAAAAACGTATGTTCACCTCCCCCCCCGCCCCTTCCCCATCTAATTTGTGTGGCTATGCTTTGTTTCTGATATGTGAAAGCTGTTCTCATTTTAAAGTAACTTTTAAACTTACCCCTTGGAGATATGTTTTATTGTAAATCGAGTAACTTAAAAACCTGAAAGTATTGATAAACAGGATATTAAGAATTCTGTAATGTTGAAGGAAAATGTAAATATTTATTTCCCTATGAAATGAGGTTTGTGTTTCAGAGAGTCTGTTGTGTTTCTCTACTCTTTAAATCCAGATGGATTAAAAAGCCAAGACCAACCATTTCCGTTGTTGTATGAGAAGAGTAAAGATATGTTTAGAGTAATGAGACATGTCCCAAGGTTTTGTGAGTCTTGGTGAAACGCAGTGGTGTTTACATGATTGAGAGTGAAATTTGGTGAGTCCTAATGATTAAGCAGTTGGTTTTGAAGATGAGGCAGGTTTTCAAATATTTATGAACTTGAAGTTCTTATGTTTTGGTAAGGTTTTGTGTGCCAGCTTCCCCTTAACATTAGGGGCAGATGAAAGCATACAAACACTAGCTACTATATATTTAAAAGAACAAGCAAAGATCTCTTTGTAAACTGTTACTATTTCCCTTTGCTAATGAAATTTGTGTTAACTTATTTCTGATTTTCAATACAGAGCATTTTGGACTCTGAGATCTAAAAAAAAAAAAACCACTCAGAAGACCTGAGCTCAAACCTTGAAGCTGAGGGCTTTTTGTAACAGGAATGAGCAGCTGGAACTGTCAGATCCCGGGGGGGGGGGGAACATCCCCAAACATAAAAAAATTTCACCCCATCTGTTCTTGAAGCTTTTGGTGGGAGAAACTTTTGTCCTGGTCAGGTCCCTCTTCTGTCCCCAGCTGGAGTCTCCATGTTGTACGGCAGCCACTGGCTGGTGGGAGTTCAAATGTTTGATCCTAGTTCTTATGCTATTAAAAAAAAAAAAAAAAAAAACAAAAAAAAAAACCAAAAAAACCCCCAAAAACCACACACACAAAAAAAAACCCAAAACAAAAACCCCACCACAACCAAAAAACAAAAAAACCAACGACTTGATTAAGAGTAATAACAACAAAAAATTGCATCTGATAGCTGGTGTTAGTTAATGAAAGACTTTGTTCTTTAATTCAGATTCATGTTGAGGCATAGTTGATGATAATGCAGATGAGGCAGGTCTGTAGTCTTTACAGTGCAAAGACCTCTTGAAGTGTAGTCCCCAGCGTCTCGTGTTTGGTGTGCTGTGGTGAATTGGGAGGGGAGATAATGTTGCTTGTCTTGGTATCGGTTCCTCTAGCTGGAGTCGGTTAGTCACTCTGGGAGGGCTGGCTGTCGAGGACATCTACTTCTTTTGGGGAAAGAGGAGTCATTTTCTGTGCAAAACTCAAGCTCTTCTCAGGTGTCCCTTATCCAGAACCCAGCACTGGTTAGTGGTGTTGGGTTCTTGCATCTGGGATTATTGGAGTCTTCTGAGCTCTGCCTGTAACAGCTGGTGCTGGTCAAACTTAGGCGCAGCTCAGGCTCCACTTAGCACCTCAGCTGGGCAGATGGTGCCTGCTGAGAACAGAGTGAAACACTGAAACGCCACAACTTAGAAATAGTTTCTCTAAGGTAGAGCTGTGTTTGCCAAAGCTAGAAATAGCTGGGTTAAAATTGTTCTGCTGTGTTCTGTTCCATATTATAACTTGAGTAAGCTAAAAGCTGTTCCTCCAAACCAAAGCATTCTTCCCCCAGCTATTAAATATCCCAGACTGCCGAGTCTTTTCCTGCCTCAAGATGTGGGAGGGCAGTCTGCCTCCTCCTCTCTGCAGTCCACCACCAAGTTCATCCTCGTGAACGAAGGGGAGACGTGGTCCCTCTCCCCCAAAACACCCTTCACCATTTTAGGGGCGCTACCTCTCGAAGTTCCAGAGGAAAGAAGATCGTGTGCTGTTTTCTTGTAAAACGTCTCAGCTTTTGATTCCTGTTCTGTGTCTTAAATGAACCCTAATCTTCAGGTAAATGTCTGTGGTTTGAAATTGTTTGCTAAAGCAACTTGAAACCTGACCCACGAAGCCTGTAAATATTTAGTTAGAGTGCCCCGAGGCAAATAACGCTTGAAATTCCCCCCCTCTTCCCCAAAGTAGCTGAATGTAAAGGTCCCGTCTGAGGGAGGGTGGGCAGTGAGCGTGTGCCGGAATGAATTGTTGGAGTGAAGCAGCAGAGCTGTAGGAAAGCACATGGAGCAACCTTGACAAATCCACTGAAGTGAAAAATAGGTGTTGGGCCAAGTAACTCTTAATATTGCAAGCTATTACGGGGACTCTTGGGAGCTGAATTTCTTCCCCTAATAACTGATCTTGAGTTGTTAGTCAGATGTTCTGAGAGCTACTAATTTCATCTGATACCGTCATCGAGAGCGTCAGTCTCGGTCACCGTCACGAGCAGGACCCTGTAGTCCTGGGACTGTTCCTCATGCAGCGGCACCGCAGGGGAACAGAAGTCCTCTCTAGTGCTGACACTACCCAGTGTTGATGGAGAGAGGCGTTTCGCCGTTAGGATTTCCATAGCAAGATAAGGTTTTTATCCGTTTTGATAGGCGGCGTTAGAGAAAAAGACCCCAGCATGTCTGGATGGCAGCTAAAGATACCTCTGCTGCTCAGGTCTGCCGTGACCATTAAATAGGTAGTGAAATTTATCTAAACGCTGTTGTGTGTGCTAATAACTTCATTTATTATTGCATTACAGTGTGCTTTTCAGAGTCCAAAACTATCTTC
Organism: Haliaeetus leucocephalus; assembly: GCF_000737465.1. Lineage (NCBI taxonomy): Eukaryota > Metazoa > Chordata > Aves > Accipitriformes > Accipitridae > Haliaeetus > Haliaeetus leucocephalus. The sequence continues at coordinate 8,224,346 of NW_010972898.1, forward strand.
CTTTGTGATTTAAAAGTATCTGTTACATTTTGGATGTTGGAAAATTATCTGGGGGCTTCTGGTTTTGTCTTCTTCCAGGAAAAAACAAATGTGTGTATACACACACAGACACCCGCTGCTCTGCCTGCTCGGAAGACTGAAAAAGCAGATTTGCAGAGTAGCTTCGTAGAAAGAGTCAGCTTGAGGATAAAACTTGAGAGCCAGGACTACTTACTTGAAATCTTCTGGTTTGGACCAACAGTACAGCAATCAAATCCACTGAATGGTCTCTGACATGTGGTCACCAAATGTTTCTATTTGTTGAAACTGTTCGAGGTCTGCATTTCTACTGTATATTTTTATGGCTTCTGCAAATGCAGCAAGAGGTCTAGCAGCAATGTTTTCCCTGTATTTGCATAGAGAACTTACCTCAGTGATTATTTTGTTTGGTTTTTCCCCCAAGCATGAATATAATGCATACAGTCTGGTATGGCAGATGGGAGGAATAACTGTAAGATGAGTCTTCTATTTCTACCATTCAGATCCTCTTCTTATAGATTCCTTTATTTCAGTTGGACTAACCATTATGAAAAGGTTTTTCTCAGTTCTGGGTAAGGTATTATCAGATAGTATGTAGAGAGCCAGTCAATGTCCTGGATGGTGTCAGAATGAAAAACGTGTGAATGAAAAGGCAAAATCTATATATTGTGCTGCCTAAACCACGTCTAATACTGGGTAATTCTGTCAAGTCATAAAACCTGGGTGGGCTGGTTTCTGGAGAACTTCTTACAGCACGGCTGCCAAAGTCCCGTCTCACGTCTACATAAGGGATGCATTTAACCCTCCTTTTTAGGTGGATGCATCAATATTTCATTAATGTGTGTAGATTCCTGGCAGTGAGCCCTTGCATGGAGTTAAATCTAAGTATATCCAATTAATATATAAATATGAATTGATACATAACTATACATGCTGTTAAGTAAATACTGTGGGAATGTAAATCCTACAAATAATGTTCTCCACTGGCTGCAGACTACAAAAGAGCTGTGGCAAAATGTCATATAACAGGGCTAGCAATCATGTTTTAGAGGGAGAGGGTGACAGTAACACACGCTGTTTTATCTGGCTGAACATTATTCTCCCCATTACCTTGTTGTCCCCTTCCTTCCGGACCTCAGGAGAGGCGTCGGTGGTGTATTTGGTGATGTGTTTGAGAGAAAAATGGGACTGATTTTTGCTTGAGAGTAAAATCTATTTCCTGTTTTCTGCAAGGTGGGTTTATGTATTTTCAAGTTAAGTCTGTATTTGGATTTCTCAGAGATGCTTGAAGCCTGTCTTCATGCAGTCCTGTGCAGTGGGCATGCAGAGCTTTGAGCTGAGTTCACAGTGTAGTTTCCTTTGTGGACGGTTTCTCTTTGTAGTTTTGAGCATTGTTTTAAAATTTTGCATGAAAGCAGCATCTGCAGGCACTTTAAGAGGAAGAATTAACTTGTTGACTATAGAAACGGGTATGTGTTCTACAAAGGGGAAATGCATTGCAGCTTAAGGGGATCTACAGACAGTTCTGACCAGACTTTAGTTTTTTTCTATTCTGTATTTTGTAGTTACCAACTACGGTTAGTCATGATGTTACTTTTGTTCTTTTCTTCCTGTCTTTTTGTTTGTTTTTTGAACGGTGTCCTGATCTTTTCTTCAGTTTTGTGAGGTCATGCATTTTTTTCCACCCATAGTTTGGGGAGGAGGTGAGATGATGGTTTCCATGTTCAGAATGCTTCCCCTGCCCCCCCCATTGCTATGGACTCCCTTTTAGCACCTTTTTCTTTGTCAAACACTTTTTTTGGTCCAAAATGTTAAGTTTTTAATGAGCACTTGGGTGTATTACATTAGATGGTGACCTTGCTGAGCTTCGGAAAACACTTGGGATTTATTGTGTTGTAAGAACCAGATACATTCCAGCTGTTTCTTGTACCTACCACTCCTCCTCTTTAAAGTTCCTTTATCCACTCCTGGAGGAGGTTTGTTGGGTTTTGGGTTTTTTTTAAAAAGGTTTGGTTTTTTTTTTTTTTTTTAAAAAAAACAAAACACCACCACCCCACCCCACCCCCAACCTTTTCTGCTTAACGAGACTAACATAACTCTTAACTATCATTTTTTAAGTGGGCTTTCCAGCTTCAGCAATTTAATGAAAAACAGCACGTGCTCTCAGACTCAGTGTACTAGAAATGCTTCTGCTGGTCTAAGGTGTGCTTGACACACCTAACTTATTATCCAGAATACCTTAGGAGGAGTGTTTTGGTTTTGCTGTTTTTTTCACGTATCTGAATACTGTGAATCCAAGTGAAAATCTAATTTTAAAGGATTGTAGTGAATAAGCTACTTTAAAACAGGTTCTTTGGTTCCTCATGCTGTAAGCTTCTGCAAGCAGTTGTAAATTTAGTGTTTATGAATAGTGCTAAATTTTTATTTTTCCAATGAAAAGAAAGATGTATAGGTCTGACTCATAGCATGCTAGCTTCCAGTTGGATATTTAGCTGTAAAACTTTCATTTGTGTTACACTGAATAGAGAAACTTAATTTCAACAGTGTTTTGCGTTTGTGGTACAAAACAGCTGGGATTATTGTAAAAGGGCATGAGGATTATAAGACTTGCTTTATTTTTTTTGCCAGTGCTGGGTGTGTTGGCACACTTTTTCTGTGCCAGCTCATGTGAAAGTCCTAACTTTTGTTTCTGGATGTGATTCAGCTTTCAGTCATTACTATCAGAAAAGAAAACTGATATACTAACTTTGGGAAATAGTTATTACTATGTTGGCCAAAAAAGTCAAAATCATTGTCATGTAACGCAGTTTTAAAGGAATATCTGGGTTGGGATCAATTCAGCTAGCACAGACAGTGAAAATTTGGTTGGGCCAAGCTGTCCTCCTAGGGTAGGTCCCACGCTGACGTGGTTTTGTGTTAGCGCCGGGACGTTATCACAGCAAGGTGTCATTGAAACTCCTGCGCTTGGCATGTGCTTCTCCTGCCTCCTTTTGTGGTGGCAGCGGTGTTTGCCTGACCCTCCGGTGATTCAGCTCAGGGAGTTCATCTGATGGTGGAAACTCGGCGTGTTTTGTGGTATTTGGTACTTGCTTGGCTCCTGGGAGGCGAGATGGGCACCAGTGCTCGTGCCAGGGAAGAGGTGGTGTTGGCAGAGGTGGCCTTTTGGTGGCAGCTCACCGTTGGGTTGCAGCCGAGCTAGTGGGATGAAGAGGGGCAGGCACCTGAATTTAGACAAACCATCTCTTTCCCCGAAGGCTTCTCAAGTCACCTGCTTCTGCTCATTGCCCGGCTCTCTTCCTTCTGTGTTGCAGGAGCCGTTCACTAGGCGCCCGGGGTCGAGGTATAAGCTAGACACCTGAATTAGGGAGGCTGGCTTCCAGCCATAAATAACTGCTTCAGGATGAATTTCATAAGGCTTATAAATACAGTTGGAGCTGTTTTAAATAGAAACTCTGCCAGGAGCTCCTGGGCAAAAGCATTTGAAAGTATTTGATGTGTTTATACACTGACTTCTGCTACGGCAGAAGCAGCCCATGTGTCGTTGGTTGGGAGATGGTCCTCCAGAGGCGTTGGGCCATCTGGCCCAGCAGTTCTGCGGGGATCATCGCCTGCCCTTCAGGGGTGCAACCTAATCCCAGATCTAATCTCCAGTGTTATTTGCAAATTCTTTCCTGGAAGTACTTTATTGGCCCTGCTATTTGTTATTTATTTATTATTTTTTCCTTCAGGAAGGAATTTGAAAAATCTAGCTTGTGGAGTTTGAACTGAGACTTTCTATGTGGTCAAATGACCATGTCAACTGCTAAATCACGATGTGATAAAGAACGGAAGCAAACGAAGCCAGATGTCAAGGTGGCTGTGGAGAAGAGGAAGAAAAATTAAGATCCAGGTTTGACACTACATGGCTGGGGGGTTTTGTAGTCACAGCTGTTGCTCTGCCTTGAAGTGCTTCTTTGGATACTATTTCAGGTTAGGTGAAGCTGGGAAGAAAGCTAGGCATTACTGCATTATCACTCTAGGAAAAAACTCTTTTCCTTGTGTCACCATGCTCCGTTTGCCTGAATGGTGCTACTGGCAAAATGTACCTTTTTGCTGCACATGAAAATGTAGTCCTGAGCAAAAATGGGCCAGACATTTGATTGCAGGTTCTTTTGCAAATAGAAGGGGGTGAAACAAAGTGACATTGACTGTCTTAACTAACTACAAAGGTCTCACCTTTGTATAATTATTTTCTTTTTAAATGTCAGGTGTGCATCCTCATTGCGAGTTCTCAGCATTCAATAAAAAGGTTGTGTGGAGGTGCTCTTATTTGGGCTGAATGAGAAGGGGATGAGGATGAAGGCATGAGCTCCAGGTTACAGATGGATATCTTTCACAGACATTTGCCTGATGCTATGGAGGTAAAAAAAACCCTGATATAATAAACATCAACTCGATTATTATTCAGGAGGGTATTGCTTCACAGCTACGAGTGTTACGTGTCGACGAATTTTTTCAAAGATAAATCCCCATTAAAATGCACAGACTGGGTTGCTCACTAATGACCTAGCTTTCATGCATCTGATAAAATCCAAAAGTTCTCTGTGACGTTGGGGTAGGTCTTGCAGACACGAGCTCTAATCTCATTTGAGAGCATCGTTAAAGGCTCCACAAAGTTCTGGATGTCAGGTGTCAGTGGATGGGGTTGGGAGCTGTGCGTTGCAGAGAAATGACAGAAGAGAGAGGCTTGAAAAAGGAAGAGGATAAATGTGCACCTAAGGTTATTTGTAAATAACTACTTTTTCCTTCTCACCGGAGTGAATTTTTTACCTTGTAAGTATTTAAATAGTGAAATTTTGTAGAACATACTGGCTTTTTAAATCTGGGGTGGGTTTTTTTTGCATTTGTTTTGCATTTTGGTCATTTAAAAGATTGAAAGAATACAGCCTCAGACTGTTCTAAATTTCTGAATGTGTTATTATACTTATTTTAATTTTTTCACTTATTTATAAAATCAGTATCTCATCTGCTTTACCTACCATGGGGCATGAAAGCCTACTGTTAGACGTGGCTGAAAAATGCATGTATGTGTGTACCTATGGTTCCTTTTTTGTTGGTTTTTTTTTTTTCTTTCTTACCTTCCCAGCTAAGAATTTCTAAAATCTATATTTTCTTTTTTTTTTCTTATTAACGTGGCAACTAAAATCTTGTGGCATTCCATTTTCCAGTGGAATCTTTGACCTTTTCTTGTGAAAACTGTCTCCCCTTGAAAATTACAGTAAAAAGAAGAATGTTCTTTCCCTAAGCTTATTCGGATATACCGTAGTTAAGAAGAATGATGCTATTAAGTCATGTCTGGTTCTCAGTATAATGGTTAATTTTGTGAGAACACAAAATACTTAACATGCACATTTCAGCAACAAGATTTGGTCTTTGCATGCGGGCAAGTCTCTTGCAAGAACCATATCTACTGGTCACGGTAACAAAGCATAAGGTTGGAGCAGCGTTTTGCAGCGTCTAAGCAGACGTGGTTAGGAGGCTGGCAGTAATTCGGTTTCCTGTGTCTGGTGCATAGAAGGGTTAGATGCGATCCAGCCGTGCAGATTTCCAGCAGTGACTCATCTGATTGTTTTCTCTTTCCTCTGCGATCAGCCGAGGAGGTAGGATAGAGGAGGGTGTCTCAGGCAGTAGAAGACATCTCTAATGTCACGCTACCTTTCAGGTATGGGGGAGTGATAAATGGAAAGGATATCGGTGTGTCTCGGCTGTTTTTAAAGGTATGCCAGCCTTCCTCACCTCGGTCTTATTTTTTTTATTTCCTTAGAGTGTTACCCCTAGCCCAGCTGCTCTGTGGCTGTAGCTCAGCCACGTCTTGCTTTTATTCTTGTGCTAATGTGCAGTCTGGGAATGGGTGAATCTGGTGCAGGCTCAGGTTAACAGACATTGCTCCTCAGGGGAGGATATGGAGAAGGGATCTGGATCTCCGGATCCTTCCCATCCCAACCTCAGCACGTGCTTCTCCACTCAAGTGAAGAAGCGTATGTGTCTTTGTTTCTTCTTGAGGTAAAGGATATATATTCACCTTCAGGAAAGGGCACTCTTCTGCAGACTGCTAGTGAAGGTGGATGTGACGTGCACCGATTTTACCAATTTTTTCATCTACCAATGCATATAATGTTGCTTAGATGGCACATAGTGCTTTTAACTTTTGACAGAGATGCAGATTAAGACTTTCAAGTGCTTTGTGTCCACCTACCTGATGTAGGCTGGGAATTGGAAGCAGTGTGGCTGTTGTCACACAGAAATCTACGTGAGCCAGTTTAGGTCTCGCAGGAATACCCACGTATTCTACAGCATTATGCAACATAAACATTCTTTGAGATTAGGATGCTACCAGTTAATTGCAGCTGGACCCAACTCATCATTTTCTTCATCTAAAGAGCCTGGATATTGCTCACGGTTTTGTTTTGTGGGAAAAGATTTAAAGTGTGAAACTTGCTTCTATGTAACTTCTGTCTGTCAGGGAGACTGTTTCCCAGAGTACTAATAATACATAGGTTCCTCACCTATTGCAAAAGTGTAATGGTTGCTCATCTTTAAGAGCTTGGTAGTCTTAGTTACAGAATGCAACATCCTTACCATGAGAAGTGTTTGTCGGAGAAGCTTCTCTTGAGAAAGCTGCTTTAAATCCTCTCGTGTTTAGAGGTAGGTATGTGGATTTCATATGCCCCTTTCTTTTCTGTATTAGATGTGTAATACCATGATATAAGAAATAGTCTCTGTGTAAATGTTAGCATTATATATCCCCTCCCATCTACTTTTAAAATAGTTTTAATCCTGTGATTCGGAAGGGAAATAGGTAAGGGGCATGCAGATAAAAATCCATCCTCTGTTTGGGACCAGTCTGATGGGCAGCGTGGTGTATTGAGGATCTTGGCGCACAATAAGGAAGACTCTGGGGATTGAATGTTATGGTAACACCAGCAATCAGGTACCGAATATCATTGCACATTACATATATGGTGTTGTCACATTTGTCAGCTTAATAGGAGAAGTTCTGGCCGTCTTCTCAACTTCCATGAGCAGCTCCTGTTTACTGGTTGAGTTTAAATGGTCATCTCTTTTTGTAGCATAGGTTTTATGGCTGTGGTGCTCTCTGATTTTCTGCCGAGAAAAATCTGGTTTTAATCTTGAATTCTAAGCCACGTTTTCTGGGAGGCGCTCAGAAGTAGGCATGAGTCTTCAGTATGAACTAAAAGTTTGATTGTTTCCTGGATATAAGTGCCAGGACACTTTCTACTTTAAATTGAATTTGACCAGGGTCTGTTGCAGCAACTCCCAGTGGTCATTAAAACATCACCTCTGCTGCTGCTATTTCATTTCTACATAGAATTAAACTGACATGTTTTAGAATATTTACATAGTGCACTTCTCTCTATTTAACTTCTTGGCATAATCAGGCTACAGCACTCTCATGAAAACACTGTTTTGGTTAAACACTACAATGAAGTGAAGTCTTTAATGACCTCTGGAACATCCTGTAAGCACTGTTAAATCATAGCTGTTGGGCTGGAGTTGTGAAAAAATCTCTGAAGCAGTGGCTAATTTCGGGGAGAGGTTCTCCAGCAGTCAGAAAATTGGTATAATGCTATTTTAGACCTTGAAGCCCCTTGCTTCTATTTATATGTAGTGTCAACGGGTGCTTGTTGGTGATGCTTGTTGCAGATACCACTTGCTACAGTCTTGGATGATGGGGAAACTGCTGCATGGAGCAAACGAGCAGCTCATGTTCTCCCTCTGCATAGATTCATTACTCTAACCAAGTTACTCGCATATATGCAGTCTGGAAATACTAGAGGTCTTTGATCTTTAAAACTTAATGTTTGGAAATGTAAATGATGCACTTCTTTGATCTGCTTCTTAAATTAAATGGTAATTGTGAAAATTACATTAGGCAGCTTTCCACTTAAAGGTTTGTACTTTTCATTTCACACTACGTTAATTTTAAGCCATATGCCCTTGCTGGTTTTTTCATCAGTGAATTCTGGTGAGGGGGAGATCCTTATGTTTCTACATGGCCTAATTGTCAGCAGTATGTATATTTAGTGATTAGACCTTAACATGCAAGTCCTCTAACGCTGACGCCAGGGATTGTCAGTTTTGCCTGGATGTTCCTGACTAGGGTGATGGGAATGATTAAGGCTGAGCAGTAGAAAACGAGGAGAGTTTGAGCTGTGTGTGTCCAAAGTGGGAGGCTCTGACTTGTTCACTTAAGGTGTCAGGAAACGCTTGGGCACGTGCTCCGCTGCAATCTGGTGATGTGTCCTCCCAAGCATCTGCTGATAGCAAAGCAGCAGAAACTTTTTATCTCAGTCCTGCTGTGCTACTGGACTATATGCTGTTGCCTTTCCCAATTACTGGCATCTTCTAATCAAAAAAGCTACTGGGTAATTCAGGGCTCCTAAAATGTTGATGAAGCTCATGCAAAGTTCAGTCTTTTCCTTACATCAGCTTTCTAGTATGTAGTGGATTTGTCTATCTTATTTACCATAAATGATGATAAAGACCTCTCTGCCTTTGTCCTGTTTTCTTATGAAAGGGGCCTTTGAAGTCTGAGGGCCACATCAAACTGCCAACTAGTAACTCACAAGGTTATTCAGAATCTTATCCGTGTGTAATAGGTTCTTTTAAGCTCCTGTTGGTTTAACGCCAACTAAAAATCAGCTGCTAAACTGAAATGAAGTTGTTAATTACCCCCTTAGTAAAATCACTTTGTGTACTTTTCATTTATTAATATTTGTTTAACTACGCAGAGATTAAGTTTGTGGGGGAGAAGATTCAAGGTGGTTAGTACTGAATGTCTGCCACAACAACTTTAAGATGTACTCATGGCTGGAGGAAATTTTCTGTGGGTTTTTTTTTGTTGTTTTTTTGGTTTGTTTTGTTTTTTATGTTTTTTTACTTTTTTTCTGAGCAGGTAAAGAATCTTGTTCCAGATCAAAAAACATGAGTCTATGGAGTAGGATTTTCTCTGTTTTGAATATCATCATGTGGACCTTCTGCTGTAACTCATGCTACAGTCCCAAATTTGTCTTGCTCCCTATCTCCTTTTGATTTCCTGCAGTGATGTTTGTATGAAGTTCAGCATCATGCTGAATTACCATATTGCTGCTTTTTGCTAATTTCCATTTGTATGTGTGCTGGTGGATTTGAGCATTCATCTCCAGTAATTTGCATAGGATGTTAAACAATCTGATTGCTTTAGTGGCACCCATCAGTTAGGAAATTGCCCAGCTGAGGTGAAGAGGAACAGCTCAACTCAGAGCTGCTACAGCAGCCTGCCTGTGTAATTGAACTTTTTTTCTTTAAGCACAAAACAGAGAGAAGATATTTCCAACCAGGGATAAAAAGAATTGCCAGGAAAAAGAAACCCGAAATATCTTTTCTGAAGTTATGGAAATGTTTTAGCATGGGTTTCAGAGCTTCGGTGTGATAACTTCCTCATTAAAATTTCTTTTAGGTGGATAAGGACTTATAAAACTTGCAGATAACTGTTCAAAGTGAAAATAAGCTCTCTTGGGTTATTTATTATTTTATTTTTTTTTTAAGTTAGGAATTGGATGCTTAAGTTTTACTTCTCTTTGTCTTAAGTGTGGAGGATTCTAGATCATCCTTTCTCAAAATTTCTCTTTCCCAATATGTTCCTTTGGCTTCTGTGTCCTTTCGAATAAAGAAGACTTGTAGAATTATTAAGAAACTAATTTTCATACACATGTGAATTAAAATTATCTGATCGAAATGTTTGGATTGGAGGCGGAGGGGGCCACAGGAGCCCTCTGTCCTCTCCTGCTGTGAGGACAGAGACCCCCGCAGCGAGGAGCTGGCCTGGAGTGGGACCATGCAGCAGGACCGTTCACCGCCACTTGTGAATCGTCAGCCTCTCGTTACCCAGGTCTCAGAGGTGTTTCAATGTGGTCACTGCTTATTTTTTTCCATTCTTTTTGAAGCCTACTATAGAGGTCCTGTGGCTCGAAGCAGCTGTTGGTTAAACAGTAAAGTACCATTTTAAAGCTGTTATTTTAAATTATCAGGTGATGCTAAACTTTTTTTTTTAACTGTTCCTTTATAGGGATTAAATTCATTTAAAGTCAAGTTAGAGCAAGTCATTAATTAAAGTAAGGAATTCTTGAAGTCCAAGTTTGAGAAAAAAAATCTGAAGAACTTGAAACAAGTGTGCTCCATAGGTGCTGAAGAGCAGGTAACTTGTATTTCCTGGTGAATGATGTTGCCTGTTTTAAAACCTCTCTCACTGCTCCTTTAAGGCTAGCCCAGAACTAAATAAAATAAAATAAAAGACCTTAAGCTTCAGACTAAAGCTTTGACTTTGAATGAATTGCTCGGGATGAAAAGAGAAGTGGTAGGTGTGTTCTGTTTCATGGATTTAAAAAACAAACACGAAGTAGTGTCTGCTGCCCCATTCAGAGCAGTTGCTGTCAGGAGAGCTTCTCTCCTAGAGCCAAACTTTCATAAACTTTCTGGAGCTCCCCACTTTTCCTTGTATAATTTCATTTTTAGTCTTCTTTGCAGAGCCTTATGACCTCTTGAGAGTTTAAGGCTTTTCCAGAGAGGAGAGCTGCCGCAGTCCTGTAACCCTTTGTGCAGCCCCCTGTGATGGAGCATAACAGCCAAGGACTTGCTATTTCCCGTAAAACTCAAGAGGAACAGGAATCTGATAGTACAGGTGGCTTCCCTCATTAAGGTGCGAGGCTGCCATTAAATACAGGAATCTCTTGTAATCAGAAAAATAGATATTTAGATAGCATTATGCTTAAATCATGTTCTTCTTTCCCTCCCCTCCTACTGACATGAGGAAGAAGGTTCGACAGTGACGTCTCAAGCTGAACTTGCTCCTTGGGGGCTTCGTTACCAGTAGAAATGTAGGTACTTTGTTTGAAATCTTGGGAAACTGAAAGGGCCAAGCTTTAGGCTTAAAAACCCCAGTTGTTCTTGTCTTCCTGTAGGTGTATATCATACAGCAGGCTTCCTTTTCAATTTTATGATAAATAGTATATGCTAGGTTTTGGCATTAGATCTTGAAATCATGTTTAAATTAAATGCTAGTAGTCAGGTGAAATGGGCTTAGACAGGCTTTACTTTGTTTTGGTGCTCTAGAGCTAATCATTTACAAATTGCTGAGCTAAGGGGCACAAATTAATGACATTCCAGCGTCTTAAAATAGCCCTCACTATGTCATACTGAAAAAATGTGTATTCAGTGTTCAGATGCTATGAATTTCATAAATGTTTCATTTATGTGAAAAAACGGGATTAAGACATAGAAAGGAGTTGGTGTTTTGTGTCAGTTACTTTCTGTTAATCTGAATCCTGCTGTGCATTTTTGAGTAGCACAAAAGTCTTTACAATGTTTGCAAAATTACTGTAAAGAGGTACAAAGAATTTTCTGCCATACATGTAGGGTTTTTTTCTTTTTAGCAGAAATGTTGGTATCACAAGTTTGCCCACAAAAACTTTCATTAGCCAGCAAAGCGTTTACTGCTTAATCCAGTTTCACTTTGTGCAAAGTTTTCTATTATGATTAAAATAAAAATGCCTTCCATTGCAGTGTATTATGACTTCCCAAGGATTCAGAAGGTATTTTGCAGGTATTCTCAACTTGCCGTTATAGTGTTTATAAGGGAAATCTTTCATTCCAGAATAAGCTATTTTTAAATAATGCTGAATATATTTTTTCCAAATTGTTTTATTGTACCCATTTTTTGGTTTGGTAAAAAGTGTTTTGGGTAGTCATATTGTAGAATTATTCCTGCATGTAGGCAAGAATATTAACAAGCTTTTTGTTGGTTTTGTTGGATGTTATTTAATTTTAATTTGCTTCTTCAAAGCCATTGAACAAACGGTGGATCATTCATTTTATTGACCCCAAATCTGTCCTTTGATCTCTATTGATAAATCTAATACAAAGACTAGCAGTCACTTTTCATAGAGGTATCTTTTGAGACACGCACATATTGGTATGAATTTGGCACATGGTAAAGTGTACGTAGCCTTGACTACTACAAATCTTTGTCCAAACAAAACCTTAGAGGGCTACCTCTGATCAACCAGCTTTTGACTTTCATATTTGGGATTTTTTGAGGTTCTTGTGCCAGCTGCCATCACCATGAAAGGTTTGGTTATCAGGCCTTGGGGTTGTCTCAGCTTGCAAGGTTTCTGTGAAAACTCCCTGAATTCAGCGGTAACGTTGCACAGGGCTGCTGGAAGCAGCAGTGGAACTGGAATTATCCAGACTTGTGCCTTGTCCGGTGCTGGGTGTACGCAAAGGCAGGAGACCAAGATGTAGCAAAAGTCACGTCCCCACTGCCGACCTGAGGCAGGATTATGCGAGGGCTGTGCTGGATGCTCTGTCAGTGCGTGCTGGAGGGGATGGGGCAGACAACAAAAGTGGCCGTTCTCATCTTTCCACCCCCATGTTTCTCAAATCCAAACACGAACAGCGTATCTTCCAGGGTTCTTAGTTTTTTGTCTTGTGTTTCTTCCATTCCCTCCTCTGGCAGCAAGGCTGCGTGGGGTTTTGCATCTTCTTCCTTGAGGTCGCAAAAAACTTGATTTTTTAATTTATTTTTTTTAATGTGTCTAAAATGATGCCTTGAGCAGGTGGATTCATGTAGCACCTGTGACCAAAAGCTATGTAATGAAGTCCAGACCTGCTTTTACTTTGAATGTTCCCTTCCAAAAAATATGTTTCTGTTATTTTTCTTATGTGGTTTCTGGAGGTTCTTCAAAGAAAGCACTGCAGTAGCTGTAGCTATTCTCTCCACTGGTACCTGCCCCATTCCCACATAACTCTGTCAGTGGAGGTGCCCGGGAGGAGCCCTTTGTCCTTCAGAGCTTGTAGGTCAGTCGTTTTTATTAGCTCGAGACAGTCCTCCATCAAGGAAAGGGAAACCAGAATTTTTTTTTATTGTCTGACACAGCCACGTAATCTCTGTGGAAAGGTAGAAATTGCCAGCGGTGCATAGGCATCCTCAGCACCACTACCTTGCGCTATCCCATCTCTCTGCAGGCATCTCCAGTGCTTCCAGGGCAGCAGGCCACTAGAAGAGCACAGCTGGACCCCCAAGAGGTTCTCTAAGCAATGTAGCACTAATAACCTTGCACATAAAGAGCGGTCAGTTCCTTCCTCCTCATCCCCAGCAAGTGATGAGAATTAACAGGCCATACAGAGTAATTTATTTGGGGAACAGAATTCATTACAGAGCATGAGTTGGATGCAACCAGTACCTCAGCCTTTAAATTCTAATAAATTGTATTTCCCTATGCAACTTTTACCATAACATTAGAGTTATAGTGTCTGGTGTTTGGGTTATATATGATAGTGTAAGTGCCACTTAAACTTCAGTGTGTCTTCAGAGTTGGTAATTATCTTGATCTGAGTAATTATAGTTACTTGAGGGGGGAGTACTTGTGTCTGTCGCCCCACCATGGACGTACAGTTTTTCTTTTTTGTTGTTTTAACAATGCCAGGTCATAGTAGGCATTATAGGTTTGAACTTCTGACTTGACATCTAGAGTATACATCCTAAAATGAACTGATTTATGTGTAGACATTTTTTGCATCTAGGTTATAATGTGTTTTGAGCAGTTGCTGTGAAGTACCTCATTTCCAAAACAACACCAAAACTTCCCCCGAAACTCACTTTGTTCTGTCTTATGCCCTAAATCCTGCAGATGCATACATGCTTAACTAAGAATTTTCTCTTGGTTTGGTATTCAGATGATGAGACTGAATGAGTAATAAGCTCTTTCATGTGGAAATTGCATATATGGCTGGAAGGAGCTCAAAGGTCACGTAGTTCGTGACTACGGTCTTGTAAGACCGGATATTCTTATACCTAGACCATTCCTGGCGTGTTTGGTTTTTTTTTTAACCTGTTAAAAACTGGCAAACTGGTCTATGGTATATAAGTTTTATGGTTAATTTTTCTTCCATAATATGTCACAATCTTCTTTGCTGCAAATTAAACCAGTCAGTACAACTTTTGTTTTGATAAACTTGGAAAAGATGTGTTCCCTCTGTCTCATCTCTTCTTTATAATAACTAGTCGTCATACTCTTAAGCCTCTTTTCTGTCGTGTCTTGAAGTGCCATACATGCAATAGCACGTACCAAACTAAGAGTAGGACAGCTACTGCACCAATACAAACTGGTAAATAACCACTTAAGGCAGTGGCACTGTATAGAAGCGACTGACTACAAACTGAGGTCAAGTCTGTCGTAAAAAAAAAAAAGTTAACATTGTTTTGAGCTGTACAGGAATATCTTTTTTTGAGTGTGTGTTCTGTTGCCCTTTTTTAAGAATAAGGTTTTGTAACTAAGCTCTGCTAAATTTCTCTTGCTGAACTTCAGACCAGTGCTTCAATTTAGGACTGGAATGGCAAATTTTCATCTACCCCCATAATGCTCATGCAACTTCTCAGTTTGGGTTTATAAATAATATGGTTATAGTCTAACCTATAGTTACAGTCTCGCCTGATTCTGTGAAGAACACACTGGAGAGTCCTGGAATTTGAAATAACTTCTCTTGGGTCCAGTTTAGTACCTTATCCCAGTCTGATATTGCACCTTAGAAACCTGCTCTTTACATGTGTGATCTGTCTACCGTCACATAATGGCCTTTTAATCTCCTTACCTAGACTGTATTTCCACAGTCTGTCTGTCTTTGGCAAAAAGCCTTCCTATTTTATTTAGTTGCATAACTTAAGTCCATCTATAGCCCACTTACTGCTTTCCTCCTTGTGTATCAGACTAGTTAATTTGCCAAAGCAGGGGGGGAAAAAAGAGCCCCAAAACTTTCATGTGACTTTTCAAACCAAAGTGTTATCTCCCTTCCAAACAGTTATGGCTTGGTGGTGGGGAATCGGCAATATTTAATATCCTTCTAGAAACTAAAGTTGGGGAGAACAGTCTACATGTTTTTCTAACTCTTATTCTGGTTTCTTCTGATGTCATCACACCTTGGAAAGGGATCTGTAATTTTTCAGTCCATGAGACCTTTCCAGCCCTTTCAGTTGAAGATAATTGCTAATGGCTTAGAGCATGCTCTAGAACACAGAAGAACTTTAATTAAGCAAATTCTTCCAGGCTTTGCCATCTTCAACACTTTTCTTCTAGTCTCAATGGTTGTTTTCCCTGTCCCATGCTTCTGTGAAGAATCTGACAGCTCTTTAACCAAACGTTGTAGCCATCTTGTGTAGCCATTAACTATTATTAATTAATGTAGCCATTAACTATTTATTCACCTGCATCATACCCTATCTGTCCTTTCTTTTTCTTCTAGTGTGGACATAGAATTTCTTCTACTTTTTGTCTTCAGTTACTTTTTCAGTTTAACTTGCCTGACTCTTTTTATTATGCTAGTTGTGTGAATTTTGTTCACTTCTATTTTTGCTAATTGGCTTCTCAGAGTTCCTGTTTAATCATATTACTGTTTGGTTTAGGCTGTTCAGTTTCTCATCACGTTTTTGATAGAATACAAAATTAAATTAACCATAGGGCTTTATTGATTTGATTGAACACCTACCAGATTCTGTAATAGCCTTTAAAACAACAAATAAAGTTTTGAGCCCACTTGCAAGGTACTGCTGGGTAGTCTCAGTACAGAGACAGCAGAACTGGGGATTCCTCCTTATATAATGCAAAAACTGTTGTCTTTATTAATAAAATTTTTGAGTGGGAAACTGAGCTGTCTTGACATGCCTTATTTAAAGTAGTTCCATATTTTAAAATATCAATTGTAATGCTAAAACCTACAGGACAGTTGCAGTAGTTTGTATAACCCATTGCTTGACATCCTTGCTGATAGTCTATGTATTTGTTACTGGAGTTGCAGTAACGTTTTGGGGAGCCCTTTCTGGTTTGGTTTCCAGCAGGTGGTGGTTGCAACTGAAGGCAAAAGAAAACATGTGAGGATGGTTATTGGAATGGGGTGTGCATCTGTAAGCTAACAGGTTGTCCTCTGGACATTTGTGCGGTGGAGTAAGGTGCTGTGCTGAGTTTTAACGACTGTTTGTTTTGTAGTTATAGTTGAGGATCCTTTAAGATTCAGTGATTTACTCATATTAGGCTGTTGCATTTCCTGCTTTTACTCCAGTAAAGGTGTTATGGCAAATTTCCATGTGTTTGTCCCAGCAGAAGCAAAATCGTCAATGATTAAAAAAAATAAATCGCTTAACTATATGCACGAAGGTGAAAATAAAGTAGTTACATGCAGAACAATTGAAAAAGAAAACCAAACCCACGCTTTAGTATTGCTGGTAAAGAACACAGTTGTTGGTGAAAACAGCCTTTTTTTAAGAAGAAAATATTGCCAAAGAACTAAACAAGATGTATTTCTGACTTGTAGCTCTAAAAGAGGTAGGCTCTTGGCATAAGGGTGAACTTGCTGATTTGAGATTAGGGTCTCTTCCCTAGTTAAACATGAGGACAAAAAGAGCATTTGGTGCTAAAACACTCATTGGGCACTGTGCCACTGCCTTTCTGTTCCTTAGTCAAAAGTGTTATCTGACTGGGAGACACAGTCTTAAATTCATACTGTTTATAAATATTTGATCAAATACTTTTTATCATCTCCCAACCCATGGGAAATCAACAAGTCTGGCAGAAAGAATGCAAGCTGGAGGTGCAGTTTTATTTTGAAGTTTGTCAGGCGTTATGATGGGAAAGGAAGAGCAAATGCTCTTTGAGCATTTGATGTAAGTACAGTAAAGGTCCATGCCTTAATCTTCAAGATCAAGGACTGAGAGGAGACTTGTTATCCAGGAGGGAAGGAGAAGTTTAGAAGTAGAGCATCACAATGGACACCCCCTTGTTCCTTCTTTTCCCCTCTGAGTGTACCTATCACTTAAAGTAGTGTTTTGCTGCTTTCAAAATCTTGCCAACCAATAGAGTCATAATCCATTCAGATTTACACTTTCACTGATGTTAATGTACAGGATATTTAGATATGATTTCTTTACTAACCAATACTGTCAAAATTCAGTATGGAGTCCTAAACTTTCACATAATTAAGAGAGCTTGCTGGTCTACTAGCAGTAGATTTTTTTCTTTTTTTTTCAGTTTAAGTTGCATTTTCACTACAAAAACAAAGTGCTGCCTAAAACTAGTCATTTTAATAGTTTCAGATTAGTGATAGTCTTTATATTGGTGTGCTCAGTGGTTTTGCTGGTATCTGTCACAAAAAGCCTAAAGCAATGCATTCTCAGAAAAAAATGTTGGGACAGTTTGGTAGCATATGTAGAATCCAGACGCTCAAATAACAGGGTATGTGTATTTATGTAACAGTCAAATATGCAGCTTATAATAAATGACAGGATGATAGGAACATGAGGGGGAAAGAAAAGCTTGGGGACTTTATTTTTGTGCTTCCTGGTGTAAAATAAAAGTGATTTTTCCCACCATGTCTTTACCCTGGATAACTGCAGATATTGAAAATTCTTACTCAACTGAAGGCAGTCTTTTAAAGAAGAAAATGATTGTCAAAATAAATTCCACTTTATAACAGCAGAGGTCAGAATATATCAGGAGATATGTGGGATCAATTTTGCAGTGACACCCAGATTTTGTATGAATTCACACCCGATATCAATGCAGGCTCTCCAACTGAGGCACCAGTCTTGGAGGACATTGGCCAGCATACAGTATATGAGTTTTTAATAGCATATTCATGGTTACATGCCTTATTAAAAAGACATTGTATGCATTTAACACTTTGGACTTAACACATTAGATTTATGTCCAGCTTTTTCTGGATATGTTTCCCTACCTTACTGTATATTACAAACAAAGAAATCTTTTAATAATTTTTTTATTAAAAAAACAATTGATATATGGGGGCAGGAGGAAGAGGTGGGTGATACTTCTCCTTTCTGTAATGATTTCTGATGTAAGAGAACTGTTTGTGAAAAGATGTGTTGCTCTCCCCATCTGTGTTTTTTGCCATTTAATTATAGAGAAGGCTAGAACTGCTGTACCCTAAATACGCAAGTACTGGTATCCTCCCTCCCCACCCTGTGAACGTGTTGATGTACCTGGCACAGGTCACTGTCAGACCAAGGATGCTGGGCGAGATGGACAACTAGTTTAACTCAATGGGTAATTCCTTTGTTAGTCTGTAAACATTGTGCAAGTGGTGTTTGCATGCTTCAAGCTGAAGTTACGTCCAACTTTTTGTTCTAGCAGAAAACATTTAAGAGGATGTGTGTCCAGTAAAATGCATAATTTTGTGATGCCCTCAAAAAAAATTAAATCTTGCGTCGGAAATAACATCGATGATACAAAGTACCATTCCTTTCTCTCTGGAATTTTGAATTAAAAAAAGTCCCCAAAGACATCATTTTGCTTTGATAAAGCAGTGACCTAATGTTAAAAGCACTTCCCAGTTTTGTTTTTGTTATGGTAGGAAAAGTGTCTTTAACTGCTCTACTGAACTGTAAATAAAATGGTGAAAATTTTCATGTAGAAATGGTAATCGTGTACCAGACCCAGCAGCAGAAGTTGGCATAACTCCATGCAATATCTTGGATATTGCACAACCACAAAATGTTTAAATTGGGGGCAGTCTATGCTTTGTCTCAGTTGCTAGGCAAAACTTCAGACATTCTTGAAGCCTGCGTGCCCTGGAAGGCAGCTGGTCATAGAAACCATAGTGACTCAAACCTGAAGTGCTTGAGGCATCTTGCCTACAGTGGAAGAAAATCGCAGTCTTCCAGGACATAGATATTTTCCGCCGATGAGAAACTGTACGGGTTACTGATAATATTACGCCATTTAATGCATTATTATTTTTAACTACAAAAGAAAGTTAGGCTAGAGACAAAAAATGCCCAGAGTAAGTGCATCTGTTTATAATCCGAAAAGTGCATCTTTTCTGTGGTTACAAGGTACAAGTGTAATCCTACTGAATGAGTGGATCAGAGTAGTCTTCCGGGACTGTTTTTTATAGTTCTGGATAGAACATTTTCTGGTAAAATTTGTTTGCTTGCATCTTGGTGCTTTTCTTGTGTGCATTTTGTGTAGCTTTTTTGATCACTGGCTCTATCATTAGTGGAGGTTATGTGAATATATGTGAACCAGCCCACTACAGGTTGGAACCTCTTTGGTTTTTCTACACAGGACTTAAGGTCAGTGTCTCCCTTTGAGAAAGGATGTATCAGCCATATGCAGATAAATTATTTAATATACCATTGTCTTTTTTTCCAGAGGAAAAGAAATGAAATTTTTCAGCAACATGGAATTTTCTAATGATACTTAAAAAATTGGGTATCGAGGATTCACATTTTAAATGCTTAATGGGCTCAATATGGAAACTGTGGGGTAAATTTCTGCATCTCCCTTGCAGGGTATGGAATTGTTTACAAAGTCATGAACATTTCTGCAAGGATGTCATAATAAATATAAGAAAATTATAATTGTCTTCTGTAATAAGGGGGAGCTTGGCTGGTTTCGACTAGTAATTAAATCCTACCTCTGGGCAGTGCACAGAGCAACCCAGCCTAGCTGCTGTGACAGTCAATCTTATCTTGGGCTCCTCTAAACACACCCAGGTGAGGAGGCAAGCACTTTGTCAAACCAGTTTGGCTCCTTAAATAATTAAATAAATGAAGCTGCATTTGCAGAGGAGCAATAAAATGGCTGGAGGAAGTGTCATGCTGGAGGTGGTTGAGTAACGCTTGGGTTGTATCGATGCTCAGCCTGGATAAGCAGTGGAGTGTCAAGTGACGATGTCGAAGAGGAAAGATAGGAAGGGGGAAGCATTGAAAGAGTTTGGAAGAGCAGTGGCTTCCCTTCTGGACCACAATCTCTCCTCCATGCTCTTCACCTTAATTCTTTAATTGAAGCGTAGCAGTTATCCCTGCGCGGGGCCACCTATGACTTGTGACAGTTGCTAAAACTTCTTCTGTCTGTGGTTTTGCAAACCAAGCAGAACAGTTCCATGGAGAATAAGTGTTTGCTAGTGGTGTATTTGGCTTAATAAATACTCAGATGACTAGACAGAAACGTTCAGATAGGAAAGACAGATGACAGGGCAGTGTGGTGCATAAAGAAGGGCCTTTTCAAGTCATCCTTAATCTTTATAGTAGGGTGAAGTCCTGATTTTGAGGTCAATGGTTGCCTGATCCCTCACTTCAGTTAGTGACATTTTATTTTTGTAAAGGCAAATACATCTTAAACAGTAAAGAAGTTACATCTGGGGGGGTATATAATTAGGAATAACAGGTGAGTAGCGTAGGCCACTGTTCAGAGTGGTACCATGTGTGCTGTGAGATAACGGAAGTGTCTTGAAGGAGGCGTAGCTAGAAGA
The DNA here is from genome assembly GCF_000737465.1 of Haliaeetus leucocephalus. Classification (NCBI taxonomy): domain Eukaryota; kingdom Metazoa; phylum Chordata; class Aves; order Accipitriformes; family Accipitridae; genus Haliaeetus; species Haliaeetus leucocephalus. The sequence continues at coordinate 8,244,722 of NW_010972898.1, forward strand.
GGATCCCCTGGAAAGCTGAAAGCTGCGTCATCAGGCACAACCACGTTTGCTTCGCAGTTCTCCAAGTATCATGAAGACGCTGCAGTAACTTGCTACATGTTCATCAAATATTCCTTTATATTTAAATCCTTTATATTTAAAAGGGCAGCATTCATATTTTGGAACTCCTGAAAAACACAATCAGAGACAAGAGTTGGTCAGCAAAACTTACTGAGCCTAAATGTCCTTATTCCTTTGCCCAGACTGATATTTCGCCTCCTCTAGTTGTGTTCCTGTCATCTTTTCAGATGCACGCCATCCTTTTGTGGCTCCCTTGGATTTCAATTTCCTCCGTAGCCATCCTTCCTCCTCTGACTGCAATTATTTAATTTCTTTGCCAGAGGCAATTTCTTTCATCTCCTGCCAAGGAGAGGGACTACATATAAGCACAAAGCCTCTGGTCGTATGTCGTTACTGGCGTCTCTCATTAGATGGTGCTGCGCGGCAGTGGCAGTGTCCTCTGACATCCAGCGCTGTAATAGAGGAGCTCATTACCTGTAATGCAGTATATCGCTACGAGCCTTGGGAAATGGAGCCTTCAGAAGTCTCATTCCCAGCTTAGTAACTTGATGCGTGCACAGTGTGTTTCAACTATCTCAATATAATTATTTTGTATGTGTTTATATTCCTTTAAATTTCAGATTTAAAAAATTCCTAAAAACCAAACCAAAACAAAAAAAGAAACCACAAAAAAACCCGAAATACTATTTTTCTTGATGTCACACTTCTATATAGCTTCTCCTACTGCTTATTTTTATTTCTTAAAACTTAAATATAGTTTAAAAAAAACTCCAACTACTAAACATAGTAGTATTCAAGAGCTTTATAGTCTTGCTTTTATTTTTATTTGAACAGATCCTATCAGTGGAGTTCTCGTAAGCTAACCCTTACCCCTGAATTTTTCCAACTCTAGAGAATAGCATAATATTTCTACAGCTGAAGTCAGCATTAATTTCAGTTACTTCCACCTGACAGTTTATTTCTACATAACTGTTGCTAGATAATATTGAAATCTCTAAATGCTGTTGTTTAAGTGCCACAATTAATGCCATGTGCCATAGTTTACTGGGAAGTTGTTTTTGTGACTATTTTTTCCGGACTCCGTATGTGACACTAATTGCCTTTATGGTGTCTTTTGACCCTGTTAAATGTTTGTTTCCACACAATTTCTTTGCTCACTGTCCGTCTGTTGCCGTGTTGATGAGCTAAGTAAATCTGGTGAAATGGGTTAGAAACCTGGGGGTGTAGAAGGAGATACAAAAGTCCGGGGCTGTGGGGACAGGAGGCAAGACGCAGCAAGAAGGCTGTTGGTTCTCAAAACTGTGTGTGTGCACGTGGGTGTATGCGTGAGAGAGGAAGCGGGGGGATGTTGGTGAATGGTTTTGGCTGAAGCCGACTCAAACCATGTCTTGGTATGTATGCTGCTTCAAGTACTGCTTCCAGTAAAGGTTGAAAAATTTGAAAAGATTGACAAATCTCCAGTAATAACAAGAAATTACTTCCATGCATGAATAACCTCACTAAACACGCAAAAGCAATTGTATCTAAAGCATTTCCATCTTGGGTGCATATTCTTTTATCTGATGCCTTTCTCCTCCTTCTGCTGAACATAGTTTCAGGACCTTCACGTTAGATCCCCACTTCATTCATGCACTGGTGCTGCCCTCTGGAGAACCACCTGTGTTTAAAATACATGAAAAAACAACGTATCAAATACACCCAGGATCAAAGCAGTCAATTTGTAAGAGAGAACTGTAAGCTAGGGCGGAAGTACACTCTGGTTTTGGCCATTTCATTTGGTATCTCTGTATTGCTCTGCCACTTACATAAATAATCCCAACAGGCACCTGCTTGCACATAGCAGCAGAGTTTTAGCATATTTTTCTTAATCAGTGCAAGCAAAGGTCTTTCCTACAAAAATAAATGCTAATGAACTGAAAGCCTGTATTGAAACTTGCAGCATATACTCTCTGGTCTGGAATTACAATAGTAGCAAAACTAAGCTATAAACTGAGGAAACGCAAACATCAGAAGGTTTTTTATAGCTTGCATTTATCTTTCGTTCTAAATGAACAAGAACAAAATATTTAAAGATTCAATTACAGTGAAGTGGAGACAGTACTTAAAATACTAAATATAAAATAATAGGTTAAAATCTTAGACAAACATGATTTTAGTACCTCTACAGCAAAAATGTCTAAGTTTGTATTTGCTTTAATCCTTTCTTTACATTTGCCCTAGACAAATGTGACTTTAGTATCACTAACATTTCATCAGTTAATATTTCAAGTAATGTCTCTCTTTTAGTTGAAGCTTGTAAAAACAAGGTGGGTTTTTTTTTTTCTTGTTCACCTGAAACCAAAGTGCTGCAGTTGTCATAAACTTTGTTTTTCTCCTTTAGCAAAAGCAATGGTATAGACAGATTTTGCATAGAGGTTTTCGGGGTGGGTTTCTTTATTATTATTATTGTCTGAACTTGAAGTTCTTTGTGAGGGCGCATGGCCAGCTATCCCACTGGTCAAGTACTGCCTGGCTGTCAGGGCACTGAATGGCTGGATCTTTGGGTATGTTAAGCCTCTCAAGAATCTGCACAAAGTCCAAACGTTTACCCTCTCTCATCTCCAGTGTGCTGTGGCTCCAACCCTGTGGTACCCTTCCCCGGTGCTTGGAACGCCTGGCTCAATTGCTGTGGTCATTTTGGGGCTAGGGAGAGACTGTGGCATGTGTGAGGGAGTTACATGGGGATGTTTTTCCATTTTAAGTACTATTTAAAGCACAAAGTCATCTGGGTGATTGCAGGACGTTTTCTAAATGCAAACCCTTCACATGGGCATGAGGAAGAGAGTGGGAAAGGAGGTCCTGGTGCCATTTCAGGACAGCATGGAGGTCATGGTTTTCTCCTGTGACTGGACTGCTCAGCCAGCCCTACAAAACCTTCTTCTGTCTGTGGTGCGCCTAAGTCTTCTCTCATGTCCGCTCTTCTAAGCTGTGTTGTTGCTGATATTCTTCTGGTCTTTCTTTTCAACATCCTAAGAAGGGAGGTGTTGAAAACGTACTGATTTTCTGTCCAGGGCAAGCTTTTTGTATGCCCCAGGTGGACACTATGTAGGAGTCCAGCTGAGACACAGCTGTGCATGGATTCATTTATCTCTTGATTGCTTATTCCCCAGCTTGGAACGGCGTAACAGCTTGAGGTCAGGTAACAACCAATGCAGTGCTGAAGAGATAGATGTTTCAGAAAAAAATAAGAAATGGTATATAGAGTGACTGACTTTCAAAATGGGCAAGCTCAAAATTTGGCTAGCATGAGAGCACTTATGTTTTGATCATTAAAAGGCAGCGAAGCAGCGAAACTGGAATCTCTGCTCACCACTTCTGTTATCTCAGTTGATCACTTTTCTAGAAACCATTCCTTCATAATTTTTGTTTCCTGGGTATGTTTAACTTTTTTTTTCTATGGCAGAAAGAAACACACAAGTCTAGTATACCACAGTTATACTGTGAATTACTTGGAAAAGACAACTTTCAGTAAACCAGTTTTTTGCATATTTATGGAACTCAGTGGTTGCTTTCTGGTTGTTTCAGGGGTGAACAATGTTTGGACCTTTGTTTTCTTGTGACTACTTTATCCTTTTCTCTGCTTAATTAGGAACATTTACAGTTAAGGGGCCCAATGCCACCCTTCTTTTACCACCAACCATTGAACTAGTACGGAGCTCAGCTGGTGAATTTTAAAATAATAATGTCACTCTTCTATTGTCTTGGGAAGGTGCATAACTATCCACTTTTATTTAACTGAAGTTAGTTGCATTTACACAAGAGAAAGTAAATGTGTGGTTAAAGTTGAGATCAGCATGCATCACTTAGGATGGCAGCTTTAGAACTTGTGCGTATTTAAACTGTTTACAGAATCAATAGTTTCCAAATAAATCAGATGTACATATACAATTACAATAAAATGTCAATGATTTGGTGTTCTGGGGTTTTTTTGGAGATTCCTAGTCATTCAAATTTCACTTTGCATTTGCAAGTTCCTACAGGAACGCCTACGTCCATCTAGTTTATGCTGCCCATCTCTGCCTATACAGTGAGACCTTTTTTATCACACAAAGTAACGTATGTTGGTTTTTCCTAGTTTGACACCTGTCAGTACAGTCATCCGCATAAACAACAGTAAGCTGTTTGGTGGGATGATCTTGTTTGTAGGGGGGGAAAAGCTTGACTGAACTGATTGAAGCCAAATGTTTCCTTGCTTTTTCTGCGGTATTGTTCCCCTAAGTCAGGGATTCCTTTAAGTATTGGACAAAAAACTTCACTTCCATCCTTCAGATTGTGTTTCTATATGCAATTTGACAGAAGAGCTGAAAAAAACAGTGTAAGCAGCTGATGAGCAGAGATCTATGCTTCTCGCACCTACCACACCAGTAATCCTGTCCCTTCTTGCTTGTCCCTTATTCATTGTTCTTCTTCATCTTTTGTGAAAATGTAGTTGTATGTTATTTCAGGAGTCTTGGCATGTTTGTCCAGAAGGCATACCACAATAAGACCCCATCATTATGTTGATGATAGAAGATAACCAAGACTTTTTCAATAATCAGGCATTCCCTTTTATAAATGTCTGTTCTCGTTTGTTATCAAAGGCAGTTTTGGCTGAAGACTGAAAAATTTCCACATCCTCTGACATGAAGTGATGCCCAGAGATTTGGGGTGTGGAGTTAAACAGGAGAGTACAGCTTTGCATTGAGCAATAGAGCAGCAGGAATTATTCCAAGTGAAAAACATTAGTGTTATGGATATAAAGGGGAACATTCACATGGTCTGGCATAAGTATCAATGGCAAAAATGCTCATCTCCTTCAGCCTTGTTACTTTAGCTGTGCAGTTAGGTTATACAGCAGATTTATTGGTAGATATTGTTGTTCTTACTTCCAGCCACCCCAGCTCTTTTTCTCAGTGGTGCCTGTCATGGATTTTAGCAATGAGGTGTGAGGACTTGAAATGTGGAGCTTCCTTTTGTAGAAATCCAGGCATTCCTCTTGACTCCCATGAAGTTAGTTGTTAGGTTGGGCAGTGTCATAAGCTCATTGCTGGACAGCTGACTGGGAAAGCCTCTGTGGGTACCAGCTTCTTGAGCGCTTGTTGACCTCTCAGGAGTTTGTTGGACCATGAATTAAATTGTGATCAGAAGGGAAGATGGCAGCAGGTTCCCTCTGTGACCTTGGCTGCTTTGGACCTGGTGTACCTCCTACCAGAAGTGGAATGCCAGCAGTCTTCTCCCATGGGTAGAAGGAAGATAGAAATGCCCACTCATTCTGTACATCTTCCCAGGGCCCAAAATTCAGGGAGACGGATCCTGCTTGCCTCAAAAATGAGCCACTATTTTCTACTGCTTGACCTTGAGAAATCTAGTAATAGCTGTGGTCAGGCTGTTTGCTGCAACACCAAAGGCTTTCTACCCAAATGGCCAACTTTGCCACTTGTGTGTTCAAGATTGTGTGCAGCAACCCTCTGAATATGGTTCCTACCGTCCGCCCTTTGGGAGCCATTTGGATAAATCAATTGACTACTGGAGCAAACTGTGGCAATGTTAGGGGTTTTCTGGTGTGGATTTTTTTAAAAAGAAATTAAAAGAGGAAGAACCAGTGGGGAGGAGAAAACCAGGCAGGAAGTCTGCAAAGGCCAAACGCCACAAGCTCCTTCCTTCAAAGCGTAATGGCAGTATTTTTGGTGGCTGCCATGTACACAATTCAAGGACAAGCTCATATCCTGCATGGCATTTAAACTGGACTTCAAGTAGCCATGAGAGGGGGAGGCAAGACTTTGGGTAGTGCCTCTGAAGTGTCCTGCAAAGCAGCTACTCATTGTCATAGTCCAGAAGAACCACCAGTTCCTACAGGAATGCAGGAGAGGGGAAAATCCCTACTGCTTTTGTTACATTTTTTTTTTCTCCTGTGTGTTACTCTTCCTTCATGAGAGACCCTAAAAGATAATATCTGTCAAGCTGAGGTAGAGCATACTGACAGCTGTATATAAAATGAGTGGACTCAAAATACCATATAAAAATGTGTCATGAATCTACTTCCAGGCCCTGCCAAACCATGCAGTTGCCCGATCATTGGGAGTTACCTGAACACTTGCTTGTTGGCTGTGGGTGTAGCCTATATATCTCCTTGTGCATCTTACAGTAACAGCACTGTTCTGGAGTGATGTATTGGATGAGGGTGGTTAGAGCCAAATAAATGAGTGCTGTAAATGGAGATATGCAGTGCTGGGATTATGTAAGCATGGAGCCATTTGCCGTGTAGTCTGATCCAGACTTTTGGTAGCGGGTAGCGGGAAGAAAGGCCATTAGCAAGATAGTAATTCAGACATCGATGTGTATGTGAGGTGATCCGCCAAGGCAGGCGCTGTGACAGAAACTGGCAGGCGTAACCGAAATTCTGTAGTGGGGATGGTACCACAGTGTCAGATCCATATTGTTGTCCTAGTTTTCTGCAGCACATAACCAGTCCTCTCTGCAGCATGATAAACTTGGCTTTTCCTGCTGCAGGCTGAGCTGGGGACCTGAAGTTCATAAATCAGTGTAGTGTCCCTGAGGTTGCCATCTGATTAATCACTTGCCCTGTGAGATCCTTGCATGAGCCTGCATTAAGGCTGTTGCCGTCATGTGTGGTTCAGTATCTTTCTTGAATCTTCCATCCCTAACCTATGACCCTACATCAAGATGTTGCGTGCTTCATGCACGTAGCATTTCTCTCAAACTGGTGCGTGGGGTCTTGCATGGTTTGAGATGGTGTGGTCTACATGGGGCTGTGACAGAGAAGCTCTGAATGAGGTGGAGAGAAGCAGGGCTGGCTAGCGTGAACTGCAGAGCTGGCTGGATGGCGAGTACCTGGCTCCTCTAGAGCAAGGCATCGTTCAGGTCACAGGCTGGCCATGATGCAGTGCTGCTGCCTTGTTTCTGAGCAGCTAACGCTTTTGTGATGGAGAATCAGTTAGTCAGCATGTCTGTGTTATGTGGTGTGAGTCTTGCATTGGATGGGGAGAGTCTAGCTTTGGTGTTGCCACCACAGCAAAGTTAAATTGAGAAACCTGCCAGTCCCTTGCACTCTGAGTTGGATGTGGTGGTATGCATGGGAAATCAACCCGCTTGAAAACGTCTACCATTCTGTGGTAGAGCTGCCTTTCTGCTAAACCCATTCAAAACCAGTGTAAACTATGGAAGCAACTTGACATGAACTCCCTTAGTATTTTTTTATTAACACTGAAAAAATCTTTCAACTTTGAATAGCTTTTAAGGCAAAGAAGGCCAATTATGATCAGCTATATTTGGCCTCTAGTAGGACAAGCCAAAGAAATGTACTCAATTTTGGTACTGAGGCGTACAATTAGCATATTCTTATGTGCCATGTGCTTTTTGTTCAGTCCATCATGATTTTGATGTTATGCCATCTTCAGAATGGTTGATCTTTGTTTGTTTCTTCTTGATTTGCCACCTCCTACAGGAATCACAGCAAACCTGAAATTAAGCTGTCCCTCTGTGTGTGTGTGTATAAGCATTTTTGAAATATCTAAATTTAGGTAAAGACTTGATTTGCATACTGTTTGAAGTAAATTGCTTGGACCTGGCAATTGCAAGTTACCAAAGTATTAGGGGACGCTGTCTTACAAAAATAAAATCAAACTGTTTTATAGCAGCAATTAAATGTGATTTTAGGATATGGCCTTTAATTATGTCATTGCTCTCTTTCTGTCAAAAAAGCAGAGAAAGAAGCAGAATATATTAGTTGAATGAAAGAGAGAAGAGACATAATTTGAAAAGAGATGTTGTTCAAACACGGATAAAAATCGCTTTTGCAAGATATTTCCTTTATTATTTGGTGGCTCACATGGCCTAAGTGGTTGAAAAATTTTCCAAAATCAATTATGCCTATTACATAAGAGTACCACACCCAGTATAACCAGTTTTAATGAATAAACAGTGACTCACAAATCGTAGACATTGTTTGAAGATGTAATATCTCGGGGTGGGATTCACTTCGGCTTACTCAAGTTCTTAAAAGTCAAGGAACTCCGAGGCAGCCCGTGGCTTTCCATTTTTTTTTTTAATGATACCTAGTTCCTATGTAGGCTATAATAGTTACAGCTGAGCTTGATGACTTGCAATGGGTATAAGCCAGATGAAAGTCCGTGCTGAGAGAAGTCCTTAGTCTCTGTACAAACACAGGGTTTAAAATAGAGTACTTATTTTTGTGACATCAACAAATTCAAGGAGTTGTGCAACTTGGAAAATGTTTCAGTTTCAAGCCACCAGTGTTATATTGTTCCTTGAGAATACCCCTTAATTACTTAATTATTAGTTATCCTTTAAAAGTCAATATTAATGAAACCTAACTTGGCAGTACCAACGCTTTTATTTTAATGTCAACAAACCACGTAGTCATCAAAAATCTGTGGGTCACAAGATCAGTCTGACAGCTCCATCCTGTATATCAAATCAGTGTTAATTGCCACAGTGGCTGCGCAAATAACTTAGTCAAAATGCTTCCAGTGTAATGTTGTCTAATGTAATTTTAAGAGGTCTGCAAGTCTAATAGTAGCATTTACAACCTTGTACTCGGACTACCTTGTTGTTCAAGGATGGCTTCTAGTTACCTGAGGTCATGTGCCTGAAGACTTTGTGGCAGTCAAAAATGTTCCACATGCCATTTTGGAGAGTGAGGTATTGGGGTTTTTTTTGTGGAAAAGACCACAAGGTGCACCATGAAAACATGATTATGCACTGCAGCATGGCACTCTTGTGTTCTTGAGGGGCTACGCTGTTAATGTGTCTTCAGTGGCACATGCTCCTTGACTTCTTGAGAATAATTTTTGAGGGGTGATCTCCTAAGCTACATGCTGCTGTTCTAGGATTTTTTTTTTTAAAGGAATTTTAGCATGAAGGTTGTTTGTGGATATATAAGATGCTGCAGGTGTGGGATGGGCCCAACTCTAGGTGAAGGAAATATCTCCCCATCTATTGCATGCATGACTTACCAGTAAACTGTCTATATAAAACCAAACATCTAGACTGTGTAATCCTGTAGATGTCAGTGACGACTGCAGAATGAGAATAACTTTTCAGCTCTAAGAACTGATTGGAGTTTGAAACATAACCGTAAAGCTAGACCCCTGTCCTACAGCCCCTATTACAGTACAATTCTGCTGTAAGACATGCAAACTTAAAGTTTCTAGCTTTCAGAATAAAGGGCTTAATTTATAACCCATATTCCCTATTACCTAGGGAACGCAAATATTTATATTTAAACTTTCAGTGCTGTTATGTTACACTGGCTAGTTTCCTCAAAGTTATTATCACTGAATATACAAATTTGAAATCAAAAGGCCATATTTCATTTGAAATAAGGGTAATTTTCAGATGCTGTGTTTTTAAGTGATTCTTGAAAATTATATTGCTAAGATGCAACCTCTACTTTTCTGTAGGAACAGACTGTCGTTACAGGAATATTGTATAAAATGCAGTTCTCCCAGGGGAATCGCTATCATCCTTTGTTGTTGTTAAAAGCTTTTTTTTCTTTTTTCTTTCCCTGAATTTTGAAATTTTTCTTACCTTGAGTTGGTGTGCCATCATTCTTTCTCTTGTTTTGTTAAATCCTAGGAAAAAAAACCTTAAACCCAAAAGAAGATTTTTGTAACACCTACTTTTGCCCTCAATAGGGAGATTGAAGTTACGGCTTCTGAATTAAAAAATAATCTATGTTAAATCTAATTACTTAAGTTGTAGGATTTCTGGTGTTAGTATACACTCCTTTTGCAATTGAGAAAAAGTAATAGGGTGATAATGTAACATCCTTAAAGAGCTACATCCTTTCCTTTGCTCTTTTACCAAGCACAGCTATTTGTTTCACTACTAATTTCCTTAATTACTGTGGTAATCAGTAGCTTTGGTCTGGATGCACGCAGGTTCCACAGCATTTTTAATTGTGTGCCTGAAGTCCTGTGCAGTATTGGGGACGGTCAGGATCCCCAAAGGGAGGTTCATAATTAGCTGGTGACTGAACCTGGTGACCTCTAAGCTCAAATAAATGCCCTTCCTAGTGTTTGATTTCTATACTCAACTGGGATATAACCCTCTTTTGGACTGGTTTAGGAATATTGATTTCCTTTTCTGACTTGTGTGTGGGTTACTAATCTGGGTGTTCAGAAGAAATCTGCCAAATTTGGTCCCTTGAAGCCACGTGGGCAGAGGGAGGGATCTAGTAGGAAGAATCCAAGTGAGTTTAGGCTTGAGCAGGGTGCTGTGTTGACAGTCTCATTTGAGATGGAGGGAGTTAATGTCAGGAGCAAATCTCTTGTTTTCCACAAAAAAAAAAAAAAACAAACCAAAAAAAAACCCAAAAAAAACTTTGCTGAAAACCTGCAGGCAATGCTTTTGGCATTGGATATCTTAAGTCCTTTATAAGACATTGTTCTTGTTCACTGCTTTTCACTCTGAATATAAAAAGTAGTCCCATTAGTATGGTCCTACCGCATGCCAAGTAATGGGAATTGATGTGCACATTGTAATACAGACTTGCTGGTGTGGTTCTTTAGTCACACTGCCTTAGGTGCAAGCGGCAGGAAAAAAACCCCTATTAAAATACTTTGTGCTGGATATCATGGGTATACATGCTGTAATATGAAGCAGGAGATAAAAGACTTTTTCTTTCTTTTGCACTTATGTTTGAAATGTATTTTATGCTTTTCAGTGTGGCTGGTATTGCTTTAGAAAATAATAAGTATTCCCACAGAATTTAGCTGAAGATTGGTTTACGCTAGAGGAAACTACTTGAAGATGTTGCATCTGACTTCCTTTGAGGCATAAAGAACTGTTTTTTAGATACTTATTTCTTTTGAATATTTGAATATTTCTTAACATAAGAAAATAGTTAGTACGAACTAAGTGTTGAATCAAAATTTTTGTTGGTTTGTTTTTTGTTTGTGGGGGTGGGTTCATTGGTTGGGTGGGTTTCGTTGTTTGTTTTGGGGGGGGCTAGTGTACTTCTTAGATACTCTTGCTAGTCCTGATTTTGTGTCCAATTAACTCTCACTTCTTATTTTTATAGACAGTTACTGGGAAAAGCTTTGGAACCAAAGACTTTCGGGCAGCTCTAGAAAATGGAGTCCTGTTGTGCGAGTGAGTATTGATTTACCTATATAAAAATCCTTCAGGTTAACATCAGTTGGTCTCTTTCCTTGCTGGCCTCTGAAGTTTTTTTGAATTACCGAAAGTATTTTGTAATAAAATTATTTGTTTATTTATTTTTCTTTATACCTGTTGTTTGCCATGGGAATGAAGAACAGCTTTCAGACATCCTCTTTCTAGATCTACATGTTCTATGTGTTGTCCCACACACTTCGTGTGTTACCAAGAGGATCATGCTGATCCTCTGGCCAGTTGATTGGTTTTATTGGTTATAGCGCTTATGGTATCACTGGGCTGCTTCTTCAGCTTGTGCAAGGTGCTGTGGCCATGGCTGGGATCAAAGGACTCAGTTACCCCTATACCCACTGTTGTCGTTTGGGTTTTTGTCCTCCATCCCTACCCCCTCATAAGAAATTATTGTAAACTCTGTGTGCTGAAAGCTACCTATTCCTACCAGAGAACTTTACATTCGGAGAAGTGTTCTTTTAAAAAGTACTACATTTCAGAAGTGAACTTTACAAATTTGTAAATTTAAGATAACAGGCAGACATTTGATTTCATGTACTTACTAATAGTGCTCTTATGGTTACATCCAAGTATCTCAATAATGTAGAATCCATTGGATGTCATTTGGCATACTTTATGAAAACATACTTTAAAAAAAAAAAAAAACCCAAAACAAAACCAACCCCCCCCAAAACCCCAAATACTTTACGATGATAAAAGTAAATGCATTGGGTCTCAGCATAACATAGAAATATGTTGTCATGTATGTGCACATGCAGTCCAGGTTTCAGTACTTGCTGGACTGTCTTGGTTACTAGTTTGAACAGCAAACTCTGACCTCAGCTTTTTTTGGAGTGCTTTCTGTAAAAAGCTTCCTTGTGCTTATATATTATAGGCTTGGCAGTAATGGGACTTGTCTGGTTTCGTTGCTAGACTGAGTCAGAGGTGTTAAAATGTCCACTTGTCAGGTATCTTCCACATATCTGTTATTGGAACAGGTTTCCAGGACTGGAAATGGTGCTAATCCCTTAGTATTTTAAGGATTGGCTGGTGTAAATGTCATTAGAATGCCAGTGTGAGAAAAATCTTGTTAGAGAGCTACCTGGGACACTTAAAAAAAAATATGTCAAATCTCAGAGCCACTCTTAAATCAGTTCAGCAAGCTAACTTTCAGAAAATATTTATGAAGGTTCAGTTCTCTGAATTTTTTTTTACTATGTATCAAAAATAACCACAGCAAATGCTAAAAGGCCACGTTCCAGCATTTTCTCTTCTGTGAATATTACTGTGTTTTCTGTCCTTGCTTTTATTTTTCTCCTTGGGCCTTTGCCCATCCAGTCTATCTTGCTAGTTGCTTCTGCTGTTGTCTTTGTGATATGGGGGAGTTGATTCATTTTGAAGACTGAATGATGGAGAGATGGACACTGTATTTTCATTACTTAAGTAATCAAATGTTAACTGACTGAATGTGGTAATAAAAATAGCGTATACATTTAATAAGAAGGTATTTCTCCAGGTATGTATTTAGTGGGATGTGTGTATTGTATTCAGCTGTAACTTTTAAGTAGTGTCTTTAAGAACTGGCAGTGGACTAATATATTCTAATCCTCTGATATCTTCATTGTTGACACTTATTTGGCAAAAGAATATGAGCCTCCATCTGCCAAATGCAAATCAGTTAAATTTATCTGTAATTAATAGCCATATGCAAGAAAAACATCCTGTAATTTCTTAGCTGAGCAGCTTGCCTTAGGAGGCACACAACTTTCTTTAAAGCAAAACATGCCTCATTATGTTGCACTAAATCATATAGCTGTCCTCCTGTGGCATAATTTTAAATTTTACATACTTGAAGTACAAGAAGTGATTTTCATAGAAATTCTGTGGAAAAAGAAGAGAGCAAGATGGGAAAGGTTTTCACATGTCCAATTTTCACCAAAGTCAATGGACTGCAAGATCTTAAATAATTGAGACAAACTAGACATGACATTGCCCATTTCCTTGGTTCACCTGTGACATGGCTAATTTAGTGACCATGGATATATTATCTCTGGAGGTGGCATATTTGACTTAAACTATAGCAGATAAGACCTATACTTACACCACGTATTCCTATAGCAGTCCAGTTGGTTTGTTAGGCCTACTTAATGACCAAGTGCACATGTTGATTGGCTAATCAGTAGTTGACAAAATAAAGCCTTTTACATTTTACCAGATCTCCTGCGTACACATTAGAGGAAGAAAGTCACTAAAGTTTTCCTGATCACATGCTACTTCATGTTCTTATGTACAATAAAGCAAATAAAAATTATGCATTTGGAAGATTAAAAAAAAGGGGGAGGGGCTTTTTTGTTTTAATTCCACCTCAACGGATCACTTATTTTTCTTTTTTCTTGTTGTTTTCTTGTGGAAAACTCATCAAATGTATTTTGTTTACTAAATAATTTAATGCAGTTGAAAAATCTTGGGACCTGCAGCCATTATTTCTTCTTCTGCAGGCATCTAGAAATCTATCCTCCATTCCAGTGTGTATAGGTAAACTCTCTTATTTGTGTTTATTTTCCAAACACATGTGCTGCTTGAGCAAAAAATGCTTTTTCCCACATAAAGTTTTAAACTCTAGGTCCTGACTTTGCATTGGTGTGGGTAAATCACAAAAACTTGCTGATGCTTTGTGGGGTAAAGGGTCTGGCCAGACAAGCAGCAACAAGAAGAGGGAGCAAGTCCAAAACCTTCAAAGGTATATAAGCAGATGAAGTCTGCGGGATGTCCTGAGGTCCCCGTTCTCTGTTGATCCTGTGGTCTAGTGCGTAATTCAGTGAACCACAGTATTTCCCTAACTCTGTGACTGAAAACCCGGGTATGAAGGTGCAAGGATTCCTGCGCAGTATCCTCACTGCAGGACAAGGTGTGCATTTGGGCTTGTGTATTCAACAGTGATGCATTAGTCTGTCCTGCCTTCTCAGTTCAATTATGAATTTTGTATAAAGTTAAGAGTGATAGGAGGTGCAATCTCTTCTGGCTGAGACTGAAAACAACCTCCGTGTGTAAATTATGTGTGCCAAAAATAATGGCACACATCTTACTGGGCTTGATAGCATTATGAAAACTAAGTTGATTTCTTACACTTACAGCAATATCAGTGCTTTCACACTGAACTCTGAAAATTAATATTCTGATATATTTTTGACATCTGCTCCGTCAGAACTTTTATGTGAAGAAAATCTTTAAATGGGAAATTTGAGACTGATTAACATCACCACCTGTGCAGCAGAAACACGGATCCAGTTCTACCTACACCTACCTAGGCTTTTTCTCTTCTTTTTTCTGACTTTGCCATTCTCAGAAATCTCTTTGCCTGTGTCTGAGTTGTCCCATTTTTGCTTCTACAGTCTGTTGTTGCTTGTCACTTCTCGGAAAACTAATTTAAAAAAAAAAATTAAGGGGATGTTAATAGGTTCAAATGTACTTGGTTCAAGTCATATAAGTTAGGACTATGTGCAAACTATTTCTTGATAAGCATTGATGCTCATGCTTAAATAAAGTTGATTATGTAACAGAAAATCATATGACTTCTTTTTAGTTTGATTAACAAGATCAAACCTGGCATCATTAAGAAGATCAATCGTCTGTCAACTCCAATAGCTGGCTTGGTAAGTAATGACATCAAATCTAGTATCTGGGGTATGATACCAAGTTCTGTTTGTTTTTAATGAGCGCTCGCTTGCCTATTGTTCTTACATGGTCTTGCTACAAAAACCTACTAAGTTTTCAAGATGTTAGTTCCATTTCTCTTTTTGTTTAAAATAGTACCATTTATATGTCATCGTAGACCACAAAGGTTACCTGCTCTGTGATGTAACTTTATAATCAGCTTGTCACTGCATGAAGCTTCACCATCCCCAGATACATCAAGCACTGACAGTTCCTGTGCACAAACCTATGTAGCATTACCTCCCTTTATTTAAAGGCCATCATCCTGTTTTATATTCACAAGCCACTTCAGATGTTCCTTTATTAGGGAATGGGCAGACTAGGAAATGTTCCGTGTAATGGAAGTATTTTTAGAATCTGCTTCTCCCCACCCACAGCAAAGCTTAGGTTGCTTTAAAATAACTCTGATGATGCAAAGATCTCTCCTCAGGCTTCAGCGAGGGATTTGCCAATGTTTTGGCTGTAAATCACATTGTTGGGGGAAAGGGGGAAGATACATGTAATCATTTTCACAAGAAATTTAAAAGATTTCCTGTATACGGTCTGACAAATTTGCTGGTCAGAGACTGTAGGATAAATTTCGTAGCTGTTTAGCATCAGAAAACCTTTTCTGGGTAAACAAATTAAAATAATTTTTTAGTCATAATTTTTTCCTATGAAAGCCTTGTTGCCTATTTGTGTCACTAGGGTATCTAGACCACTTAGTCCTGTCACCAGAACTGTTGGTCTCATCTTAAAAGACCCAAGGTGAACAGTGACATATGCATGATGCCTGTAACAAGCAGAAGATCCCACTTTATGGTAAACATGCAATCTCAACTTTAGGGAAAGTTACCTAATCTCTTAATAGTAGTAGAACACAAAACATCTCTAGATAATTGTTGGCTCATCCCATTAAAACATATAAATACAAAACGTCTGCTTTTGCTGGTCAGCTGTGTATCTCGTTAGAGAAGTGTAGTTAACTTGGCCAGAGGTCATAAGATTGGGTTAACTTGTCATATATTATTGCACAAGCTGAGAACGTGCATTTCCATATCAAATGAATGTAGAAAGTATTAGCTGCCTTTGTCCCAGAAGAGCTCAGGGTATTAGGCTTGCAAATAATGAGTGCTGCACATTCTTTTCCCGTTAAGCATCTGAAAAAGAATTCAAATGAAACCAAAATCATTCTGGGGAGGACAGCACAGTTACTCTAGCAGCAGTTTGATTGCCTAAATGGCCTCTGAAGTAGCCATTTGATCCAAACCAGAAAACCATAGACTAGATTTCATTTTTGTGGTGACTTAAGCGTTGTCTTGAATCATAACTGTAAGAACTCTTGTTTTTACATGCATTTTTTTGCTTGTTTCCAGATGCAAAAATTTGGAGTATTCTTTAGGTGTGTAGTTTATATCTTACTTGTAGTGTGTTATTGTTCCTTCAAGTTGTTTCTAGTTCCTACAAGTCTTCAGAAATAAAGGAAAGGGGAGGAAAGGTGAATGGTTCTTCTAAACCAAGATCATCCAGTGGTGGTGTTGTTAAAATACCACTTGAAGATAGTCATTGAGAGAGCTGATGTTTTGTGTCAACCCATGAAAAAGGTTTTACATAAATACTTCAGTTTCAGAAGATTGTGATTGTGAGGGCCATAATGGGAGGGTTCCAGAAAACGGTGCTTACGATGGCAGTAGTAGGAGGGTAGATGTATTTTCCCAGATTTGAGAGGAACATGCTCAGTTATACCAGCTTTGAGAGCCCAGCTTTCATCCTGGCATGTAAACTCAAACTAAAAACAATGGGTTTGTACATTTATAGAAAAGCAAGCATTAGTACCTGACAGGCTCAGGGTACTGTGGCTGATGATCCACAGGATTTAGAGATGCAAAGAGCTTGCTAAGGAATTAGCCGGTAGGCTTGTTTGCCATGTTCTGGAAATATTTTCATTGTTAGTAAGCTGCTTCTCCCACAAATCTGCCTGTAGATAGTGTTTTGTGTGGCTTCATGTATACACTTCCATGGCTCTCACTTCTGCTGTTTTCAGTGTCTTCCAGTGTTGTATTAATTGCTCCCCACCAAGCCTTTATGAGATTTAGAAATTACTGTTGGTAGGGGGACTTTTTTCTGTGGTTTGGTTTTGGGGTTTTTTTTGTTTGTTGTTTTTTTTAAATCCAGATGGAAATTTTAACTTCAAGAGATGGCATTTTTTTCTAAAGGGTAAACAGATGCCACAACTTGAATTCCAGTGTTGCAGATCCTGTAATCTGAAGATCTTTTGATCATGTTCTTTCTACAGCTCCTTTTCATGGTCCTCTAGACTTATGTCCTCAAATCCATTTCGAAAACATTTTATGCATTCATCATGGGGCAGCTAACATCCATTTCTCTCCTGGCTTTTCTGACTAAAAGGAAACAAACCCACCATATTCTTAACACTTTTGTGGCAGTCCGATTATCAGAAGAAAACAAATGCTTGAAAAGACATCTTGTTTCTCTCCCCCCCCGCCCCCTTTTTTTTTCCTCCTCCCCCTTTCCCCTCCAGGAATTTCTTCAGGTTTGGTTTTGTTCTATAGGGAGTTAATGTATTTTATTTCCATGTAAGTGTGTTTTTTAAGCTTTCTATTCACTTCAAATACTTGGCAGGTTTTTTTCAGCAGTACAGAAACACAGTGCTCAACGGGCATCTTCGGTGGAATCTCCAGAAGGGTTTCATTATATTGTTTCTTTGACTGCGTGGCTGTTTTGAAAACAAATTTCTTGAGTAAAATAGGAAGTGAAAGCCTATATGAATAATGAAACATTCTGTTTTGTATGGAGTATTGTGTGCTCTACTTTTTGGTATTGACTTAGGGTGAAGTGCATTTTTTTTTAAATGAAGTAAATGCATTATTAATTTGTTATGTCATACTTACTTTTATGACACCTTAATTATCATAAAATATAATAGGGGTTTTATATTAGCAGGATTGCCTAAATTCCAAGCAAATTTAGGTAACTAAAACCAAGCCTTAGCTTTCACCTTTAGTTTGATTATACTGCTGTCTAGTGATTTTGGGTGTGGATTGCAGTGGTTCAGGTATAATCATGGCGGAACAGATAGATAAATACATGTGTTTTGATGATTAAATACTGAAATGAAACTCAGCATTCAGTTAACAAAAAATGCTGAATTGGTACCAGGCAAACTTAAAAAAAATTGATTAAACTTATCTCCCGTTTGGCATGGTGCAGGAAGGCTGGGCTGCAGCTTGCGTGGAAGGGTTTATTAAAACTTGTTGGGAAGGAGAGTTGGACCGGGCCATAACTTGATCTCCATCTAGCAGCTTGCTGATGCAGCCCCGCTGCTCCATTTCTCTTCAGGGACACGTACCTCTTGTGGTTTGGGTGAGATCTAGCCATCATCTTAGCCATGTTTGTCTATTCGTTTACGTTCCAGTTTGGAAAACTGAACTGCTTCACTGGGGGTAAGGCAAATACCAGAGCAGTTGCAGAGAAGCGGTGGTCAAAGACAGGTGACCGAAGAAGCCTCCATGCAGCTCCTGAGGTGGTTTCCTGAGCAATCAGGGTGCAAAGGACCAACTCCAGTGGTAGTGGCAGAAAGATGCCACTCGCTGCAGGTCAATTTTTAACAGCGCACGGCAGGTTTTGGAGACAGTGACATCCCTGTAGGCTTCCCGAAGGGGACTTAGCTGGGACGTGGCTGTTGGTTTGTTTGCTTTAATTTGGGCCGTTGTTTTTTTAAATGCCGTTTGTTTAAAACCTTTGCACTAGAACAGTTTCTGGAAAATGAAAATTTAATTTCTGCTTATCTTTCAAAGCATCTAAAATACACAGTTTGTGTAAAGAGCAATGTGTATATTTTCCCTAGTACAGCAGAGCAGGCAAGCAAACCAGCACAGAGCAGCAGTTCTTGAAGCCTTCTGGCATTTCTGGGGGACATGGTAAGGGTAACCGAAAGGTCAGAGGATTGTGGAAGTTGGGTTTCATTATGCATGGTAGTGAAAGTGCAGTCTGCCTTAAAAATCCACTTTTTCTGGTCCATACTTATGTGAAACAGAGATGGGATTTAAGGAAAAGTGACTTAAATTGATAAATCTTGCTGGGTTCTGATACTGCAAAATGATTTTGCTTAGAGTTCTGGGAGGGTGGGTGTGGTGGAAATAAAACAAATGCTTAGCAAAAGCAAATGCAAAGAAAACCTGGTTCTTAATAAATATGGGCTTTTCAGCTTGAATCCCAGCATGTGAGATGATTTGGATATAATCACACAAGGGGGAGGACTTTGTGGTCTGACAACATATTTTCCAACAAGGCTCTGCAGAGCATTTTGAGGCACATCTTGGGCTGCAGTGCTGTCATTCCCCAGAAACCTCACGTTTCCAACTCAGTTGGCTGAACACAGAGAATCATGCACCAGGATGGAAGTCGTAAGACATCATGAGACAGTGGGAAGATGAATGAGTTTTGTGTAGTATATGCAAGCTCGACATATCTGTCAGAATAATACATTGCTCATTGCTCAGGATAAATAACTGTATGCACTGTAGCGAGGCAAAATTTTAGTTAAAGTAAGTTCCCAGCTGAGACCAGGTGGTGAAGCAAATTCAGAGTTAAGAGTCAGGATCTCCCCTGGAGAATGGTAGCTAATGGGAACCTTGCCTTGCAACGTACCGATTTGGTTGTTCAAGACCATCTATCTTTCCTTGCAGTTCCTATGAGTAAGGTGGAAGTGCAACACTTTGCTCTGTGGTTGGGAAGTGTTTCGTCACATCAGAGGCATGAGGGCTGTGGTTAAACCACAGGGCAGAGTAGAAAGCTATTGGGATTTTGGGATTGTAAATGAAATGCCATTAGCACTTTTCTTTTGTTTAATTGGTCCCTGATTTCCAATGAGTAGGGATGTTGCTAACTCTTGACTGTCTCATTGTGAGTGCAGGATGAACGTTAGCACCATATGTCATCTTCGTTAAGTTCTTCAGCTTTGGCAGAGGGGTTTCTGGTGAACTTTTGTTTCCCTTTCACACAAGAGAATAAAACTGCACATCTCTAAGCAGTCCCAGGTTTGAACATGTGCATCTGAAATGTGGGAGTGGGAATTTTTTTTTTTTGTTCTAGTGGGGAATTAGGGTTCCTTTAGAGCGAAGAACGTCGTGATAGTTTTCCAGGCAGAATTTTTCAAACACTTACTTTCCTGGTTCACCAAGGTCCAACATGCCCCTCTGACAACTGCTGCTCAAACATCATTTCCTCTCTTTAATGCAATCTAATATAACACCACTACATTCTATAATTTACTTTTTTAATGTGTCAGAAGGTATTAGTTCCACTTGCACCAAGACAACCACCTCAGACAGTGGGGGAAAGCCACTTTGTTGTGGAGATCATCAGCATGTACCTCCTAAACCAGGAAAGTAGAGGATAATAAAGGTGAGAAGGGAGAAATGTGAAAGAAAGCTATACCAAAATGAAAGGGGAGATAAAGATACAGGTGGAGAAGATAAAAATCTTGCCATAAAAAAAACATTTTTCTGAGCCTTTGTGCCTAACACTCCACTGCAAACCATGGAACTGCCCTGGTACTTCCTTATCTCATGTCATCAAGTAGAGCTGGCCAGTATTTCCTTTTCTGTGGGAAAGTTTTCTTGACAGGGTTGGTTTTTGTGTTGCAGGGGAATGGCATGCAGATGATTTTTTTTTTTTTTTTTTTTTTTACTTTATATAGGACACTTCTAAAACAATTTTTCAGGTAAAATCCATACTTGCAAAGTGAAGGTTATTTCAGTTATATGTTTTATTTAGGACATGGCTTCAAAGTTCCTTGTCTAGATTACTTAGAATCAAATTAGTTGTATTTTCCACTTAAATTTAAAAACCTGATGGTAATATTAATATAAGAGGTTTTATTTTAATTTAAAAAAGAATCCTTTTTTTCCAAGCAGCTCTACTTCCAAAGTTCGTTACTTCATGCTGAAAATCCTATTTATTTTTTCCTGCTGTTGATCTCCTTGTGTTTAGTATAGCCTTTATATTGGTCCATGCTTTCTGTCTTCTTGCATTTTGTATTTTTTTTTAAATAATTTGAATTTTTAAATATTAAACTTCTGCTCTGTGACTTTGACTAGTATGGGCTACATTAGTAATATTAATAGTAGCTTGTCTGGTGTGAGGAAAAGAGTATAAGAGAACTCCTCCTTCTTTCTATTCTTCATGAAAAATCAGGAAGGGCAAATACACAAATACATGGACTAAGTTGCATAAAAGCTGCTGTTGTTTGCTTTGGTGTGCTCCCAAACACCAAAAAATAACGGCTCAAAGCTGGATGGAATTGCTGGTTGTACAGCAACTAACAGTATCCAAAAGCGCTCATAAGAAGTAGCCTCATAGATTTTGGTCGAGAGCTGGCTAATGAGATGATAAGCATTTGACGTGCTCCGTTTGCTTGTCTGACGTTTTCTTTTTGCAGCAAAGAGGGAATAATACCGAGTGATGTGGAGTGTTGCTTTTTCTTCTGAAGGTTTAAGTCACTTTTCTGATGAGTACCAGAACACATCATAGCTAACGCGGCGGCTGTAGGCTCTGCCTCAAGCCCTGCCTCCATCGCCCTCTCTCGTGGCTGACCTGAGTCTTGGGATTTTGATTTGTCTGTGGACTGTAAATTCAGAGGTACAGGGTGAGTGCATACGCAGCACTGCTGTGAAGAGTGAGGTTGCGTAAGTCCTGTTTGATGTCTTTCACCTGGAAGCTGATTAATCTGGTATTGCTTTTTGTAAGGCAAGGCACAAGATGAAACATGTCTTTTTCTGAGAAGTTGATAATTTCAATGTGTAAACAAAGTTAAAGAGGCATCATTGCCTGTTTTGCAGATGAATATGCTCAGCAAGTTGTTGGGGAATTCAGAAAGACAAGTATTTTAAGAGACTTCTAGTTACTTGGCATAATCCTTACATGAGTGGAGATTTTTGTTTTACAATAGCAAGTGGTGTTTCTTCTGACTTTTAACTTCAGTATGGCTAAAACTGGAGAGGAAGGGAGAGAAAGTGAAAGTGGGTATGGTCTGACAGAACTCATGCCCTGCCTCCAAAATGTGCTCTCCTTTATAGGGCAGCCTATACATTTAATGCAGGTTCAGGAGCACTTCAGATGGCAGAAATGAGGTCAGGTTCCTCTTTATAGTAGTAGTTATCTACCTCTTTTCATTCAATATCCTTTTTATGCTGCAGGTAACAAAACTTTCCAAAAGTGTTTTCCTTTTTCTTGTGGGAAGCAAGAGATTTGTCGGAAATGGGAAACATTGCACCCATTTTTAAAAAGGGTAGAAAGGAGGACCCTGGGAGCTACCAGCCTGTCGGTGTCACCTCTGTGCCTGGGAAGATCACAGAACAGATCCTCCCAGAAGCTATGCTAAGGCACATGGAGGACAGGGAGGTGATTCAAGACAGCCAGCATGGCTTCACCAAGGGCAAGTCTTGCCTGACTAACCTAGTGGCCTTCTGTGAGGGAGTAGCTACATCAGTGGACAAGGGAAGAGCTACAGATGTCATCTACCTGGACTTCTGTAAGGCCTTTGGCATGGTCCCCCACAACATCCTTCTCTCTAAATTGGAGAGATATGGATTTGATGGATGGACTGTTTGGTGGATGAGGAATTGGTTGAATGGTCGCACCCAGAGGGTAGTGGTCAACAGCTCAAGGTCCAAATGGAGATCAGTGACAAGTGGTGTCCCTCAGGGGTCCGTATTGGGACCAGTACTATTTAATATCTTCATCAGTGACATAGACAGTGGGATCAAGTGCACCCTCAGCAAGTCTGCAGATGACACCAAGCTGAGTGGTGTGGCTGACGTGCCTGAGGGACGGGATGACATTCAGAGGGTCCTGGACAAGCTCCAGAAGTTGGCCCATGTGAACCTCATGAGGGTCAACAAGGCCAAGTGCAAGGTCCTGCACCAGGGTTGGGGCAACCCCTGGTATCAATATAGGCTGGGGGATGAAGGGATTGAGAGCAGCCCTGTGGAGAAGGACTTGGGGGTATTGGTGGATGAGGAGCTGGACATGAGCTGGCAATGTGCGCTCCCAGCCCAGAAAGCCAGTCGTACCCTGGGCCACATCAAAAGAAGCATGACCAGCAGGTCGAGCGAGGTGATTCTGCCCCTCTGCTCTGCTCTGGTGAGAGCCCACCTGCAGTCCTGCGTCCAGCTCTGGGGTCCTCAGCACAGGAAAGACATGGACCTGTTGGAAGGGGTCCAGAGGGGGGGCACAAAAAAGATCAGAGGGATGGAGTACCTCTCCTATGGAGAAAGGCTGAGAGAGTTGGAGTTGTTCAGCCTGGAGAAAAGAAGGCTCCAGGGAGACCTTGTTGCGGCCTTTCAGTATTTAAAGGGGGCTTATAAGAAAGATGGGGACAAACTTTTTAGTAGGGCCTGTTACAATAGGACAAGAGGTAACAGTTTTAAACTAAAAGAGAGTAGACTTAGGCTAGATATAAGGAAGAAATTTTGTATGATGAGGGTGGTGAACCACTGGCACAGGTTGCCCAGAGAGGGGGTAGAAGCCCCATCCCTGGCAACATTCAAGGTCAGGTTGGACGGGGCTCTGAGCAACCTGACCTAGTTGAAGATGTCCCTGCTCGTTGCAGGAGGGTTGGACTAGATGGCCTTTAAAGGTCCCTTCCAACCCAAACTGTTCTATGATTTTTTTCTTCAGTAAAGAAACAGTAATTGCCAGGAAGGACAGCATAACTTTAAGTGATCATATTTTACTATATTTCAAAAAACAAACAAGGAATTTGAGGCACCACATTCTCTGTGTTTGGTTTTGGGGTTTTTTGTGGGGATGCTTTGTGTTGGGTTTGGTTTGGGGGGATTTTTATTTTTTTTTAGTTTGTCGTTCCCCCCCACCTTCCCCTCCCCCAGATACTTCAGCCTGTTATTATACTTAACTTGAAACCTGTCTCCTCTGGCAAATTATATAGTTTCATTAAATACTGGAAAGCATTTTAATGTATAGTGATATGTTTACTGCATTGCTTTAAGTAAGTGCAGTAACATTTTCAGATTTTTAAAGTGCTTAAACTAGATGAGGACTTCTACCTACTGTTACCAAACATATACCTTAAGTATCTAGTTTTGTTCTGACAAGTACAATTACATGGGAGGGGAAGCTTTTTTCTTTTATCAGTGGTCCAGCTGAAGTGCTCAGACAAGTTTCCTGGACATAAGAGAATTTATATTAGTCTGAGAAAATCTCTTTTCACCTGGGAAGTGACACAGCATGGTATTTCAAATGTAACCATCAAGCAATGTGTTAAATTTCTTACTTAATGAATTTTAGTGAGATTTTTTGTCAGTGGTACAAAAAATGCAATTGGAAATTAGCATGTGTGTTTCCGTTGTAAAATTCAGAAGGTTCAGTTGCCATTGCTTCAAACTCCTAAGCAGATGTTACTTTTTTTTTTAATTGGGATTTTCATCCCCAAGTTTGTGTGCCCATCATTTTTCCCAAATTTGAATTAAGTTATGATTTTTTGGGGGTCTTTGTAAATTTATGAAGCATTTTAGAAACCTGATCATTATGCTTAATAATTTAAGAAAATTCTTACCTCTTATATAAAAAGTCTTTAAAATGTTATATCTTAGAGTACTTTGCAAAGAGCTCTTTACCATGGTTTCAGTTCTATGCCTGAAGATAGAGCATGGGCAGAGGGAGTTTAGTGGCTTTCCTGAGGTCAACCAGTAAGTCAGAGTAGGGTGGGGGCGAAATTTTGGCTTTCAGGCCAATTCTTTCATAGGCTATACTGCGAACAAAAACCAAAAAGAAGTATGTCTGACCTGAGTTCTGAGAACCTAAAACTGTAAATTAACAAATATCAGGAGTGATGCAAGACCTGATAGGAATGTATGTGGAACTATAAATCACTTCTGGTACTCTTTCTGCTGTCTTATGGGAAAGAGGAATGTGGCTTGTATGGAAACACCTCTGTTAGACAATTAAGAAAAGAGGGCTGTGTGCTAGAAAGGAAGTATGGTTATTAATAGTTAGAGATGACATTGTTCTGTAGTCTTTCAATGCCTGATAGTGGGAGTATGTAATCTCGGCAGTGGTTTACTGATGTTTTGTGCCCTTCTGCTTGAAAACATATGGTATGTTTCAGCCTTAGCTCTGAATTTCCTTTAATTGTTTTCTGTTGCTGCCTAAACACTTTGAAATGTAGGGTGTGGGGAAAGGGGAGGTTGATGCAAAGTCTTTGTGACATTTTTAGTAGCTGCTCAAGACTTCGATCAGGCAGAATGAAATCCAGACGCTGGATTGAACTTGACAGGTTTTGGGTGGGTGATGATGAAGTGAAATGTATCTAGGAGACATAAGTGGGGAGAAACTATATGGGTGCAGACCCCAGGAAATAGTGGTTCAGCTACTCGCCCTGGTCTGTTGTCAGGGGACAGTAAGTGCTGTGCCTATTGGTTGATCTCCATGAATCGAAAGTAGTATTTGGGGGATGCTTTAAATGAGATAATGTCTTCCAAACCGATGCTTCTGGCATGTTACTGGGATGAGATGTCAAAATGCTAAGTAATTAATTTAAAAATTCTTGTAAACTAACTGTAAAGTAATATGATTGACAGCAAGAACTTTCTAATGTGGAAAGTTTTCATCCCTCTTCCTGCTCTAAACCAAAGCTCTGAATAAGTATGACCCTTTCTGCCTCAACTTGCCAGCACTTAAAAAAATACATAAATTTGGTTGCCAAACGAACTGCAAAAAATTTCCATTTATCAACTCAATCAGCTGTAGTCTGTCATATACTCTGTCATTTGTGTGCTATTTTTATTTCCTTAAATAACTGATGACTGTTTCTGTGTTTGTGAAGAAACATTCCTTCCTAACTGGAAAAAAAAAATGTCAACCACGTAGAAAAGGTACACACCTTAAATCATACTTGTGACATTTGTAATCTGATTTCTTCTGCCTTTGCCAAGGAAGTGCAGTGCTGAGATTTCTTGCGGCAGTTGGTGTTTATCTGTGTTAAATCTTCATAAGCTGGACGCTACAGTGCTTTTTTTTCTCTCTGGGTTGTCAGATATGTATTGATGTGCAGTGTTTAAAATTCATGGCAATTTCCAAAGAAAGTAGATGTTAATTGCAGCGGCGATAACTCTTTCTGTGGTATCAGTGCTGGAGCCATACAGCTATGCTACTCTCTCTTCTGTTTGGTACAAAATCCTCATACCACATCTTTTAACGCCTGTCTGAACACCTCCGCGCCCATGTGCCCGTGCTGAATCACCCTCCTCCGGTGATGTATGTAAAAGATCTATTAAAAACGATGCCAACACCAAATGCTGCTGAATGCAGAGTGCTGAGACGCTGCAGCTGCAGTGATGGAGCTTGACTTCTGCGGGGCGTGAGGATGGGGGGAGACACGAGGAAGCCTGGCACTAAGGCAGATCGTCTCCCAAGCCCCTCTTTGATCTGGGCGTGCAGGGGGAGCTTCTCTGCACCATGGGATAAGCCCACGTAGGGCAGCAAGGGTTAAATAGGGTACTAGCATGCTGCTCCTCTTGAGAAACAAAAGATGTCTGGCTGCTGAAGGAAGCTAAGTTAGAGGAAACTTCCAAATTCTTTTCTAAGAAGAGTGAAGTACTAAACCATAGTCTAAAAATCAGGGACTATGTGAATTGAGGATCTGAGGCAACTTGCTGTCTATCAAGCCCTGTGTACAGAGGGGCTGAATTTCATCTATATCATATTGTTAACCTGTCTGAGCAAAACAGAAAAACTTGTGTGTACAAATAAAAAAGTGTGTGGGGGGAGCAAGCTCTGCCAAAATGTTCAGTGTTTCAAGAACAAGAGGTCTTTACTTCTTTTATTACTCATTAGGCTTCAGGGGAGTTTCACCTTTAAGTGGATTACTGTCATTCCAGTTCTGTGTAGTGGGGTGACTTGGCACTGGAGTATTTTACACACTTCACTTGTAAAGTCTGTTTTGTATAAACCGTTTGGGGTGAAAAGCACATCACTTGATTTCCACCCCACCCCCCCCTGCCGCCGCTTTTTTTTCTTCTTCTTGACTTTGACTGGAATGTAAGTAGCTGGTGGGAAAGTTAAGGCTTGTCTAAACATGGAAGTAGCCTGGGATGGTTATTCCATACTGGCTTTCCGAGCCTATGCTTTCTTTACAGTAAGAATGCCTGCAAGTGGGCAAGCTAAATTCCCTTTGTCTTGTCTGAAATGGGATGAAGCTGTGAAGTGCAGAGAGCTCTCTGGATTGACAAGGCATGCCTGCCCGGGTTGCTCATGTGCTGTACTTTTGCCCTTCTCCTTTCCAGCTGGCCTTATTTGGTAGCAGTGACATCCCAGAAACACACCTGCAGTTTACAACCTTGATAGTCACTCTCCCTTATCAATAAAAGGCTCATTTGGTACGTGTTGTTGCCATAATATACGGCTGTAATGTTATAGTGAAGGTTATGCTGTGGCTTGGTAAGAGACATGGTCCTGGGAGGGATTTTGAATCA
Source organism: Haliaeetus leucocephalus (assembly GCF_000737465.1). Classification (NCBI taxonomy): domain Eukaryota; kingdom Metazoa; phylum Chordata; class Aves; order Accipitriformes; family Accipitridae; genus Haliaeetus; species Haliaeetus leucocephalus. The sequence goes on from NW_010972898.1 coordinate 8,272,159, forward strand.
CTGGGGACAGTTGGTCCCTTCCTGTGTCAAGCACCTTGAAAACTGTCAACTTGGAAGTCCTGCTTCAAAAAAAAGCCATTAATTTCTGTTGTGTGTTTTCCCTTGATGCCATTACTCTCGATCGAAAGAAACTGTGGAGGTCAGTGCTGCAAGAGGTTGCAGGTAATGAGGTGAGCCGGGCAGAGGGGTCTTCTGCTGGCCATTACCCGTGGCGGTGGGCAGCGCCAGGAGCCGAGGAGCAAACTCTGGGGAACATCCTTCAACACACACCTTGGTCTTACAGAGCTCTGTGATGGGCTGCTGTCATCGCAGATGGCGTTGGGGTTTGGGGAATGGATGGGCCCAAACCAAAATGCTTCTTGCCTAAGGCTGCGTCAGAACGTGGTTTCTGTAATGGTTGGACTCTGGTGAGAGCTGTGAATTGCAGCAGTGAAAAGGAATGTTCCTCTTCCTGGCTGTCAGTTACAATTATTGATACTGGGAGCACCAGGGTAACAGGAGACTTTATGGAAACAGTTTCCTTCCTGCGTTCTGGCAGCAGGAGCACCTGCTTTTTGAGAGGAAGGCTGGAAGTGAATCGTTGGTGAGTTGGTGTCTGTAGTAGAGCTGGGGCAGGGACTCCTTGTGTCAAGGATCACAGTAATTTATTGTTTTACACAACGTGGAAAAACAACGAAGGGCACGCGGAGGGGAGTGGCAAAGCAGTTAGCACTGTTTCTGATCTTTGGCCAATACAGTGCTCCATGTGCGCTGTTATAGGTGGGATAATTTACCAAACAGAAGCCTTGAGGTCACTCTTAAGTCAAATTATGCCTGCAGGATGATTGTTTTAATTATTATTTTTAGTTTGGGGCCCAAAAAGGGAGGAAAACAGTAGTTTAGCTATTCCACCCACCCCTCCTCCTCCTTTTGGTTCAAGGTCGAACCCGTTAGCAGCCTTCAGAGAAATATGGAGAGCTGTAGGAGCTGGGATTGCAATCTATAGATGGGATGAGTGGGTGATGGGCACTGAGCATCCTGATGTGCAAGGCCAAGGTGGTAATTGGGAGTTCCTGGCTCCCAGGGCTGTGGTCAGACCACAAGGTTTGTTCAGCCCCGCTCCCTGCTCTCCCCCCTCTGCCCCCACCCCGCACCCACAGCCAGCGCTAATAACCGAAACGTACCTCCGAGGAAGAGCAAGTTACCCAACTTGTTCAACGGGCTTCTGCTGGAGGTTTCTTCCCTTACCCCACCTCTGAATATAAACAATGCGGAGCTGTGCAGTGATGCTGCTTCAGAATGCAGCTCTAAATTCTGTATTAAGCTGATGTGGCCTGGCTTTAGTGGTCAGTATAATGCTGCATCTATGAAATAACGTTTTCTATTTTTAAAAAATACCTCTGTTTGTAATGGAAATAGGCCCTTACTTAAGGGAAGGAGGGTGCCAATAAACAGGATTTGTCGTGAATGCAGAGCTGAAGGAGACGCAGTGTAAGCTTTCAAGATGACTCCAAATGTCTTCATAACTAAGAAACATGTCTGTTAAATATGATGTATTCGGATGATTTTCAGAATTCTGTAGCCAAAAAAATGCATCAGTCTCTCTTCCTAAAATGTCAGAAGTTTTTGTTGCTAGGCACTGGAGGTACTGAGTGGTTTTTTCTTTCATTTTTTTGGGAGCCTGGAAATTGAAAACAACTTCTGGCACCAAGTCATGGTCTGGATGATGCTGTAATACTTACATGCAAATATGCTTCATGGTCGTGGGAGCATTGGGTGCCATTATGAAATTATGTCTCCATCCTTCCCCTTCATACTCTGGGGAAAAAAAAACCCAAAACTAACATCCCCCCCAAAAAAAACCAAAACCCAAAACACCAAAAACCGAAATAGAGCTTGAATAGCAGTGGAAGCAAAGGCTTTAACTGAAACGGTGGGTATTTGCATAAGAGTAAGAGACAGCGGACTGTCTTTGTCTATTGGCTGATGCAGCCAGGAAAAACAGAAAAACACTGTATTAATTAAATTATTTTTCTCCCAGGTGCCAACTAATTGAAAGATGTGCCGTAACTTGCATGCCTACAAGATCTCGGTGTGTTTCGGTGCATGCATAGGGTTTCAGAGAAACAGTTAACTAGGGAGAAGACAGGCTTGCAACACAGCATGACTGCGCCCTAAAGAAAGCAAATGTATTTACAGACTTGTTTAAATTAATATTCCTGCCCCACCCAGATAATCATGATAATGAGGGATTTATTTTTTTAATTAAATTTCAGCTCAAATATACAAGCTGAATTTAGTGTGATGGTGCATTGCACATGAGTAGTCAAAATAAGATGGTATTTACACATTCTTATATGGAGACCTCTCTTCTTAATTACTTTTCACTTCGTGCTCTTTCACTTATGAGATTTTTAAAATTCTTTTTGTGTTTTACCCGTTGTATGTCCCTTCTCAGTTTTTCTTTTTTTTTCTGCGTAAGGTCGACTCTTGATGCTTTTTGCATGTCTGCTCCTGTCTTTTGCCTCATCTCCCTGTTGCTCGTGCTATTTTTTTTTCCATTTTAGAAGTGCCCTTTCTTTTTTTCCCCCTGTGTTTTTAGGTGTTGAGGAACCTACGTACTTCCCCACCACCTCACCAGTGCTATATGGTTGTCTTGCTTTCCATAGTGCTGCATCATCTTTGTCTCAAGTTCTTGCCATGGTGACATACATTAGGAGCTGATGACAGGTGCAACAGCACCACTGCCAGTTGTGATCCCGTGATTTTTTTAATTACTTGTTTTAATTTTTTTATTTTTTTTTTAAAGGAAAGTGTCCATGGTTCTGTGTTTTCCTGTACAGTTACTGGATTCTTTCTTCTCCTTTGCGGTGTGGAGGATAGCGATGGGAACGAGGAGCCCTGCAGCGGCAGCCCTGCTCTTCCCACCCCGTTCAGCTGCTGCTCTGGCGCAGCCCCCGCACTCGCCGAGGAGCAGAAGCAGCGCTGAGGTCTGTCAAGGAAGGGCAGGGGAGACTCAGCGCTTTCCTCTCCTCATGTCCATGAGGTTGCTGGAGTGAGAAAGGCAACCCTGCTCTGCTAGGACGCTGGAGGGAGGGCATGGACCACAGTCTCAGTTTCAATATGGGCATGGCATCTTGGCTCCTTCACAACGTTGGTTAGAGGGGGATGCTTTAGCAACAGGCAGAGGGAAGGTTTTGTGGCTAGTGATGCCCCATGGGGACCAGAAAGGCAGGTGCATGCCTGAAAGCGTGCGGTATTGTTTGTCATTCCTCCGAACGGTGGTATTTAAATGCCTGCTCGTGGATGACCTGCTTCCCACTGCCGGCTCCGTCTCTCCCGCGTAACAACTTTGCAGAATTTTTGGGTGCGGTTTCCTTTGAAGTTTGAGGCAAAAATGAAATGCTGAATGGTAATAGCTCTACGTAGTCAGCATTCTGTGCTGTGCATTTAATGTAAGTCTGTACGACGTGTGGGAAACTCAAGTCGTGCTGGGAGCATCTGAAATGCTCTGCTGTTTCATTATGCACACTGGCTGGGAAAAAAACAGTCCTGTCCTGTCCCCCTCCCCAGTCTCCTTCCAACCTCCCCCCACTCCCACCAAAACATTTTGAAGTAGTAATAACATACCAGAAATGAATTGCACTTGAATTTTGTGGTTAAGACTTCAGGCTTTATTTTTGTTGTGATTTAAAACCTGTAATTCTATGATGCTAATTCCAACTTCAAATGCTTATGGAAATGTAGTGATGGAGTTCTGTATTAAAATCATCTAGCTGATTTTTGTCCATGTTATCCCTGTTAGTTCAGGAGCTTTCTTTTTTAATGGTTGGAAACCTTATATTTTCTGCATAAATATATTTGATCTGCCTGACCATGTATCCTTGCTTTTGGACTGCGCAGCTCTTCTCTCCCATTCTGGTTTTGCTTCCCTTGTGCTGGTAGATGGCAGCAGTATTGCCTCTCGTGCTCCATCTTACTGGTGTAACGGAACCAAGTTTTCCAGTTCTCATTATATAGGTCCCTTGTCTTCCCTCATCCTCTTTCTCTGCAACTCTGCTGTTTGAATCTTTCTTAAATTTGAATGGCTTGCCCTCATTTACAGAGATTGGGAACACTTCGTTGGAAGAGTGGGGTTGTGGACACAGGCATGAACCCTTTTTTCTCAAGCATGCTGCTTCGGTGACTTGTGGTCACCAGGAGATAGGTTTGGTGTGTTGTGTTTCTCCAGGCTTTTGAGTTCTGAATGATTAAAAATAATTCTTTTTGTGGAGTATGATGAGATTCCGATTGCAGTATACCCTTTGGAGCTGAAGTGGTAACGATCATTAGTCTTATTAAAGTACAGTTATACTGGTAAAAGGCATAGCATGATGGCTTCTATATTTGAGCGCATTAATCACCAAACAATGTTCCTGTTCACATTTCTAATGATAAATCTAATTGCAAGGTTGATAGCTTGTCATTTATTTTTTTTTCCTGCTTATTTCTGTGGTGTTCTTTAAAATTCATTTTCAGGTTCATTATTCTGGTAGAGTTTAAAACAGCTGCTAGCTATTTTGAGGTCTGTAGCTTCAGTGATATACTTGCGATGATTAGGGATGGTCAAGAATAACTTGGCAAGGACAGTATTTAGAAGTGCTCATTTGTTGAAATTAGACCTTTTTCTGTCAATATCCAAACTTGAGCAATAGCCTTTTGGGTAACCTCTCTTGATGCTCTGCGGGTGAATGCCAGGCCCTGATGGGAGGAGATCTGCTGTTGGGGCGGTCACCTGCGAGATGGCTGGCATGATCAAACTGCTGACTTGGGAGCTGGGGGAGGCAGATTTTGAACCATGTTTTATCCTGCATACCAGCAAATGCCACGACTAGCTGTGTTCTGCCTCCCGTGTTATCTCCCCCTACCTCTGACTCGTTTCTGAAGGTCTTGACTCATGTTGGTGATGATGTTCTTGGGGGCTGTAAGTGTTACTTACCAGAGGGCTGATATTTGACAGGTTTAACTGCTGCAACACCTTCAAAATTTAATTCTTTTGTGTGCCAACAGTTTGGTGGTTGTGCAGCCGAGCAGCCTCTGATGAGCAACTCTGCTGCTTTGTTTTCGTTGTGCTGGGGGTGTAGGCAGCATCCATTTCTTTAAATCGCTGACTCTTCTTCCTTGTTTACCTGCACAATGTGCTCGTTCTCTGCAGTTCAGTTAACGTAACCCCTCGGTTTTGGAGTTTACTCTGAGCTTTAACGACTGGTCTGACCAATCGGGGCATGTTGCCTTGGTGTTGGTGTCGGTTCTCTTCATTACCTTGCAACTACTTGTTTCTTCTGCTCTGTTGCTTTCCTCCTTTGCCTTACCTGCCTGTTTCTTGGACTCCCCAGACCCCTGAACACTGACCTGATAGTTGGATGTGTTTTGTTGTTTAGCAAGTAATTCCTCTTTTTCTCGCAATGGGACTTCAATGCATGGCTTCTTGCACGCAGAAGCAATGATGCCTTTTCAAGTCCTTGGGGTGTCGGTGCTAATGTGACACTCAGATATTAATTGAATAAAACTGGCACACCTAGCCAGCTTTCCTTGTACTGCATGGAAAGAAAAAAGGGGCATTACAGGGAAAGGAAAAGTAAATGCCCCTCCTGAGGTTGCCTGCCCAGCATGAAGCTCTACGTTGGCCACTTGTGCAGGCAGCCCCTTGGGTATTGCAGGAGCTGGTGCGGAGGTGAAGTTGCCCGTCCTCCATCCTTCCCAGCCCCCTCCGCTCATCTGCCACTGCATCGCGTCCCCCATCATCGTTGTCGTGTCGCATCCCCCTGCAGCAGAACGGCCCCTGCCGTGGCACATCACGTGTCAGGCTTTGGGGCATAACCTCCATGTTGTGAGACATTTGGGATCTTTCGGATGCGGTAATGTGGAGCCCGCAGCCTGCACGTGGAATACCTTGTTCAAATATTTTCCTTGAATTAAGCCATGTTTACAGACTGATAAGGAATACTAGAATCATAGGGACCTTCAAAGCAGAAGGTTGTGGGGATTCTTTCTTTTAAGGTCTGTATTAGAAGCAGCTGTTGTTTTCTTTGTGGATTCTTTTTTAAAATAAATTTTAAATGATGGAATAGTTACATCCAGTGATTATATGTCCAAAAAAAAAAAAGTATTAAGTGTATTACATTGCTGAAGTGGACCTTTTCCATACTGTGAAACTCTTGATACTAGTACCTTGACTTACAGGCCCTTGGAATGACAGATTACAAATTAAGTAACTTTGTGTACCTTTTCCTGTGGCTTCCAGCTGAAGGGAGCAAGTGCGCAAGAGGGCACATTCTTTTGTTGTTGATAGCATTCCGCCTTAACGAGAAGGAATTTCTTGCCTGTTGCCTATTGTTTATGAAGTGGAAAGAGATCACAAGTTGTATAATCTCTCTCCCTATCGTTAGATTTTTTTTTTTTAACCTTGCTCTTGTGAGTCGGTTCATCTGCAGCAGGTGCAGCAAGTGGGTGCTCTGATACACCGCACCTATATTTTGTTATATATTGGTGTGAGCTGGGGGGGTGGAGAGGAAGGGGAGGAACACAAAGGAGAGAAAAAACCCCCAAGCAAGGAAGCAGCAGGGCTGAATACGGTTTGGTTTCTGTCTCTCCAGAGCTTTGCTCAGCAACCAAACCCAGACTCCAGGTGCACTATTCCCTCATCGGTCTGTGAGCATAGAAACGGCGTGTCCCTCCTCTCCTTCCTCCCCTGCCAAGAGTTTCTGGGTGGTGAATGTCAGTAGCTGGAGTTATTTTTAAAGGCAAGAGGTGAGGCTTGTCGTGCAAAGCTGGGAAGAGGGCGTTTGTTTGCTGAGCAGAGCTGACATCAAAGTGGAGACTGCTGCCTACTGGCTCGCCACTGCCTTATGCCAGGTAATCTTTAACGTACCCCTCAGTCACCACGATCGCAACCCAGCCTGCCCGTGTGCATGAGAAACGACCTGTGTTTATGATCCAGAAGATTGCTTTTTCAGTAGTATTTCCGTGAGCTGGACTTTGACATTTAAAGGCTCACACTAATCATCTTGCAAAACCTGCTTAGTGCTTTTAACTAAGCAACTGCTTTCTACTTCTCTTCGCAGGATAATATAAATGTTTTTCTGAAAGCGTGCGAAAATATTGGACTGAAAGAAGCTCAGCTTTTTCACCCAGGAGATCTTCAGGATTTGTCCAATCGAGTTACAGTCAAGTGAGTTTTGTGGTTTTGTTTTCTCCCTCCCCTTCTCCCTCTAAGCTGTTTCACGGTCTTTTTTTTTTTTTTTTTATTTTAAATGTTTGCCTATGGAAAATTCTTTTAATCTGGCACGAACAGTTCTGGATACTGTGGGGAGGGTTTAAGCCTTGTTAAGACTGGTAGATAAAATTTGCACAAATTTAATTTAAAAAATTAAGTCTTATTATGCCTTAAAAGCAAACTAATTATTAATGAATATTTACAACTTTTAATATATGAGATGGAAACTGTTCAGGTTATTTCAAACTTGGAGCAAAATTAACTGTTAAGTGATACTGAAAGTATTGCTTCCCTTTATGCTTTGAGATTACCGATGTAAAATCTGAAAGGCTGAGGTGGTACTTCAGATACTTATCTGAATGGCTCTGAGGCTCGGGTATGGTATTCCCAAAGGACTGCTGGTCTCACCACTCCGAATATTAATCAGGTGTTTGTCACTGAATGTCACATCTCCTGTCAAGGGGGGTGGGTATGTGTGAGTAGAAGCCAAGTACTGAATTGCACAAAGGGTAATTGTTGTGTTTACAGAAATGAGGGTTTTCCTGTGAAATAGCAGTGGTTTGGTTCTAAAATATTAGTGGATTCTCAAATTTCAGGACTGCTGTGTCTCCTAACAGGAGTTCTATTACTGGTTTCTGAGAGGTTAAGGTGGAGCTTTACTGTATAGACATTTAACAGGTGCTTTAAGATAAATGTCTTGTGGACAAATATTGTCTTGATGTATCTTGCTTTGTTACAGTATTAGCTGTTTTTATTGTCTTGGTACAAAGGGTGAATTTATTAAGTCTCCAAAAAAATAGAAAAGCTTTAGTGAGTTTTGCTGGAAACCTGTCATGTTAAACGTTAAGAATTGATTCCTGTCTTAAATTACCAGTTTTATCAAAGAGGAATGGGTAGTAATCCGTCTGTAAATACAAGGACAAAAATTTTTGTGAAATGACACAACTGCTTTAATTAGAAAGAAATCTCTTGTAGGTGGATTGGGCGGTAGCGTGTTGACATGCTCTCTGCCTGGTTTCAGAATGAAAGTTTGTACCGTTTTGAGGTCTGATACTTGAGATGGCAACACATTTTCCAATCTTTGACTCATACCCGAAACATAATTTCTTGCTAATGCGGTGCTTAGGGACTTGGTGCTTTTCCAGGACGCCGGTATTCTCTCCGCTGGTTCCTATGTCATGCCAAAAGCCAGAGGGTTGGTAACCTCTGCCATGCTTTAATTATCCGCAAAACCCTTGCTAAAGTTATTTTGGTGGAGGTTTGCTCCAAGGGTGTAGCTGGGAAGGGCCGGAGGCGGTCAGGAGCTGGTCTTCAGCAGCGTCAATAGTGACAAGCTGAAACCCTGGGGAGTTTGAGTTAGCAAACTGTTGTGCAAGGTATGTTGTCCAACTCGTCTCTACGTTAACCGTGGCGCCCAATTGAGGTCAGCCATGAAATGTATCCAGTGGGTCTGAAACCAGGGGGTTTTGGGGTCCTTGCAGCTCCACCGGTTCCCTTCGCAGCTCTGGAAGGCTGGAACTTGAGGTTGTCATAAGGCAATGGGGGTTTTACATCATACCTACTCGACAATGGATTAATTGGTGTTTTTCAAAAAAGCATATTTAATCTTTGAGCACTTCTTATGGACAGCAATGCAAGGGGCTTGGGTTAGAGTCGAAAGAGCTGCCAGCTGTGTAGCCATGCTCTTTTAATTTGTTTCAATATAAGTTTGATTTTTCCACACGTTATGTATCATATGACAGTCCCACAGTGTGTGTAAAATGCTTACAGAGTAATTCAAAACTTCTGTATCTGAGCATGCTGTGAAGTGGTAACCTAACTATACTAGCGCATTTTGACAGGTTTAGGAGTTTGGAGAGGGATGGGAGGGAAGTTTTATTCCAAGAAATGAAGGAAGTAAGTTACACAAAGATAACTCTCTCCATTGAAAAGTTAATTATGTGTCATTTGATTACCCAGAGGGCAAGCTAGTCTTCAGAGGGTTTCCAGAGAGAGTCATATGTGTGTCAGGAGGGAAATGCTGTCTGATCTGGAGCTTTATCTGATGTATTTTTTTTATTATTTAATAGAAACAAGTAATTTCATACATTCAAGCTGAATTACAAATTTCTTCAGAACTTGTAGGATGCCAGGCCTCAGAAAAGGGATACTATTTAATGTCTTGCTTTCGTGTCATCCTCTGTTAACCTTAGTTTCAGCATTAGCAGTAAGTAATTTCTTGTCACAAAGAGGGAAAACATTTTATATGCTGATTTTTATAAAAGATGGCACTTAATTTTTTGCTTTCTAACATTCCTAAGCAAATTCATTTTGCTGCCATCACCTGAGGCTAATTGCCCACATCTTAAACCAGCTGCGATAGGTTGTGCAGGATAACATTAACGTGTGCCTGAAGCAGCGTGTATTTTGACACCTCAGCAGTATTGCTGTGTTCTGCTGTTGCACCACCGTTAGCGCATGCTTGTTATCTACCCAAAATAGATTAAGTAAACTGTTGCTTAAGCAGTCAGCTTCTCAGGCTGGGATGGCTGAGAACAGTGTTCTGGTAGGATACATGGATGTACGGCCGAGCATATGAAGGTGCCTGATTTGCCTTGCATGTGGAGAATAGATAAGAGGAAGGCACCATTAAAAGGGTGGGTCCGCTTCTGTCGCTAATGCTGGAGCAAAACCCGTCTCTGATGCTGGCTAGGAGGTTGCATCTCTGTCCCTGCTGTGCTTGGCCTGCTGTAGACGTGTCCCATTGCTCCGATGCCTCTGGTGCTGGGCAGGCCTGCAGAAGGAACGCACGTCTCCCCTCCGGGGGCGACGTGCTCTGCCGAGGGGTCTTCCCTCTGCTCCTCCGGGGGTGACGTGCTCTGCCGAGGGGTCTTCCCTCTGCTCCTCTGTCTCTGCTGCCTGGCAGCTGTGTGTGGTACCTCCTCCTTCTGACCTTGTGGGAAACCGTGCACCCTCAGGCTGCTGGCATCTCAGTCCTGTCCTACCTGGGCAGGCTCCCTTCTCAGCAGGAAAAGTTATTTTCTCCTCGTACCTCCTTTCTGAGCATGCTTGCTGCCTTTCACTGGACCTTCGCTGATAGCGCTCTGTCTCAACAATAAGAACGCCAAGCTGTTCAGAGATACCAAACTCTTTATTCATATGTGGTCCAACGTTCTTGTGTCACCTGAGTTAAGGTAAAGACCCTCTGTTCCTCATGGCTTGCCAGAGGCTGTACTAAGAAAACAATCTTCCTGTCTGGTAAGGAGGCTGCAACCTTCACTTGTGTTTTGTTTTCTACTGCAGCTGAGATGATGCACAGGCATAATGTGAAACCTACTCTGTAATTACTACTGGTATCTGGGAGAGGAGAGGCCAGAATCCTCTTAAATATCCAGACTCTCAGTTCCAAGCGATTATGTGATTATCCTTTTTGCAAAGAAAAAGCTCCTTAAAATTTTATTGTTTAGAAGTTTGTGTGAAGAGGGCTGGTTAAAATGACTAGTTGCTGTTCAAAGCCTTGCAAACTTTATGCTTTGCCAGATCAGCGATGAGATTAGTAAGATTAGTAGTGGGGTGATGTGGAAAGAATATACTGGCATGGATGGTTTCTTTTCTGCCAATGAAAATGGGAACGTGGGTTAACGTCTGAGATTTATAGTTCAGTCTTTCTGTAAATCTGCAGAAGTTATTGCTCAATGGTATAGTACAGTAATGTGTCATGTGTTCCAATAAAGAAAATCCAAATGGATTTTATTCTTCACGTACCGGCAGAGTCCGGCAGTCATGTGCATATCTTCTTGTTTTGTGGCTAGTTATTTGTGTAAATGCGTGTGTGTGCCTTTTCAGTTCCTTCAGTATATTTGACTTTTTTTTTTAGCCTAGGATTTTATTATTCTTAATTAGAGGAGATGTTATTTTAAAGCCCAGCAGCTTGGGGTTTTTTGTGTTTGGTTTTTTTTTTTTAATAGTAATGCAAGGTTGTCGTAATACTTCATTTGATTCTTTTTTAGTTCTATCAAAGTAAGAATGTAATGCGAGCTTAGAGACTCTCAGTTGTCAGCATGGTTACTATTTAAAAATGTTAAGCACTTCCTTACCCAGCTCTTTAGAGGTGACACACCCAGTTGTTCCCAGCTGTGGAAGGGTTCTTAGTAAAATCATGCCATGGAGTTAAAAGTGAGAGTTTGCTTAGGCAGACAGCAGACTTCTGATGGAATGTGTTATCCCAATGAGCAGTTTTAAAGAAGGAAGCCTGAACAATCAGATGGATGGTATAATTGAAATTTGTCTTGTCTTTCAAGCAAATTATTTCTTCTGTCTGAAAAAAGAATCTAATTCTGTAAAATGAGGTATCCACTTAAAGAACCTCATTAAATACTACTAATAAATCCAAACAATGGTGGTTTAATAGATGAAAATATTTAACTAAGCAAAAAAATTATGAAACAATTCACTGCCTTAATCCTGGCAAACTTTTTTAAAGCTACCACAAGCACCTGAGTCCTGGTGTTGAAGTTTTACTGTATTAATTTTATTCTTCAGTAAAATATAAAATCATAATATTTAGCTTCTATTTAATATTATTACTGCAGGGTTATATTTAGAGTAGGTCTTGAATGAAACTCAAAAATTGTCTCCAAAGATAGCTGGAAATATCTCAGCACCTCACAGAACTTGGTATTTGGGTAAGGCCTTCAACTTTCTGCTGCTCTGTACTGCTTCACTTACTTGGTATCAATCCTGTGCACTAAATGAAGTATAAAAGTTATGACACAGACTCCCCTGTTGGAGAAGTCTTGCTGAAGCGGGATTAAGTGTATACATGATACAAAGCAATGGAGCTCTGACTCTAGCCCTGACATTTGTAACTTGGATAGTTTTATTTATTGATTTAATGTTCCTTCAGCTCAGTTATTTTTCATCATTTCCTAAAGCAGAAAACAATCCTGGAAAAATTTGAATGCCATGCTCTCTGTAGCATAAAGCTCTATATAACTACAGCCAACTGGAGAGAAGTAACAACTGTTATCTGTCATGTTCATCCTTGTGTTCATGCATTTCAGAAGTTGAATTTTTGAGATAGGCTCTCTGTTTCAGCTCAGAGATAATACTTTCTGAACTTAAAATACCACAAAAAAGTTGTTTGGAGATTAGGTGTTTTTAAAATAAAGCCTGAGAAAATGAAATAGTTGCTAAGTGATGCAGTTGTAAGCTTACATTCTGCGTCTCCTTGTCCATCTGGAGCAGGATACATTTCATGGGTTTTTCTTATGATCAATTAAGAATTGAGTGATTATAACCATTATACCACCATAAACTATTTTAAGGAAACATATAGAATCACTACCTGCCATATCAAAACTAGTGTTCCTTACTAAGCAACCAACTCTTTTTAGGGGCTGTTGAAAAGGAAGCCTTCTAGCACCCAGTAAAGCCAAACACAAAGTACCTACCTTCTTTATCCCATAATTCAAATTACAGTAATACCAGTGCCTCCTTTCAGTGATGAAGTTGCCTCACTTGTCTTTTTGGGTGCAACCACCAAATGTGCAGGTATAATAAGGTTCCTGAAAATACCAGTGAAGCAGTAGCAGAGAGGGGTTGAACGCAGATGTAGCTTCTTCCAGTTCTAGGTTCAGTCCTTTAGCAACTTCCCATTCATCATGTGGTAGGAAAGCAGCTGTAGATTTTAGTTTCTAATTAGACAACAGGGTTTTTTTTTTAAATTTTTTTTTTATAAAAGTTGATAGTTTCTCATGACTTTCATGTTCTTCCTGTCTAGTCCTGGGGAATATGCTGGGTTTCCTGATTCCACTTGTGTTTCCTGCTCAGGGTGCTTTCTTCTGCAGGGTCAGCAAAATGAAATTTCTGTTCTATGGGATGAATGCTACCACTGCTGAATAGATCACTAAAGAAAGCAATCTGCATAGAAACCACTGAAAAGATTGTCTTCTTGAGTGGAAGATTGTTGTCAGTGCTCTTAGAAGTCTGGTTTTTGGAGAGCATTAATTGTGAAAGTAGTACCACCTGTCAATCCTAGGAGGAATTTTTTTAGGGTTGCTTTGCGAATGATGCTCAGACCTTTGAACTGTCTGGCAAGGGACTTACCTGGAAGCTCGAGGTGTAATGGTGAGATACTCTTTTGGGACTTGTATCCCATTTTGTGCCTTGAGAAGAGCTGCCATATTTTGCTCAAAGGAGGCAGAGTCGAGAGAGACACAAATTGACCACAAATTGGCTCGCGTTGTCAGAGAGAGAGACAGTGCAAGTCAGTTTGTGATCAGGTAGCTCGGAGCTGGTGTTTGCTATTGATAACACTGAATTCGTACTCGGGTCTTCTTCCATATCTAATATATTTGCATAGTTACTATATCTTATTGAAAACTTTTTTGCTCAAGAATTTCATGCTTATAATAAGAGTGCATGATGGAGCTGAACCTGAATTTGCTGTACTGATATTTTTTTTTCCAAGAAACACACATTTTAATGAGTTGAAAAAAATAGTTCAAATTTGGCTTCAAAAATAGAAAAAAAAAAAAACCAAAACACACAACACAGAACCACCCTTTCCTGCTTTTTTACTTTGTGTAGAATAGAAAGTCATGGACTGGATGAAAGCCAAGTGCTTCAGTGCAAGAAGTATGATGGTAGTTAGCTCTAATCTTATACCTGTGTCAGGTCTCCAGCTTATACCTGTGTGACTACAATCACCCAGAAGACTTGGGCATAAAGGTTTAAGAAGCTATCTTTGAATTCAAGTTGAGATGAAAGGAATAAAAGACAGCGTTTTGTGGGTCTTAAACTGCAATGGAAACCATTAACCAAAATTTAATTAGAACAATGAATGCTGCTTTTTTTTTCTTTTCTTATATCCAGGGAAATAATATTTCTTACACATGTGGTTGTAATAGGCTTTTATTGTGGTAACTGAGTTTCCTAGTGATACTTCCCTTGAAATGGAAAAGTGCAGCACCCTCGCTTCAGAATGACTCTAGAAATGTTCCTATGACTTTAACTGTGGAAATTTTCTTTTTGCTATGGGCATTTTCATAGAAACAGGTAATATTACAGCAGCTAATCTTCCTTGGCATAGCCATATTCTAAACATTGAAATTGCTGTATTTATTTTGTTTAGGATGTAACTAATTTCAAGATCATGCATTTTGCACGTTTAACTTTTATTGATACTGATGACAGTTATGCAGAGGTAAAGAAAATGAAAATGGAGTGTATTTTTCGGTCTTGTGAAACTGTTGTGCTTAGTGTAAAATATTCACGCTCATGTCGTTAATTTGCAGAAGCTTTAAATCATTCCGGTAAAACCATTGTAGGCAATAAAATATGTTCCAGACTTCAGACCATACACCTGCAAGAAATCTACCTCCAACTCTTCAGTGTAAAGTCTATGAAGAGTTAGGTGTGGTACTATTTGATCTTTCGACTTTACATGTGAAGTTTCTGGTCATTAAGAGCAATGTTTGAGATTGTTCATTTTTTCTGTTGAGTAATTTAACAGTTAATAATTTACACTTCCTTTATGGGATTATACTCTTGATAGTGTTTGATTTTGCCATTTATGTATTTTTTGAGATGATTCTGCTGTAAGAATGGAAAGCTTCTGGAGTTGTATACCTGTACCTACAAGTATACAGGAGGAGTCTGAAAAGATTTGGATAAAAATGACATTAGTATATGTTAGTTGTAGCAAGAGCAATTCAGGTATGTCTAGTGACACAGATCTATAGCCTTATATTGGAATTTAAATAGTTATGCTACAAAACTGAATGATTTGCTGAGGGAGGTTACAGTAGCTTTCTGCTGAAAGGTGTTGGTTTGTTCAAAGTCTTCATTTTTGATCCTATTACATTTTAAAAGTATCTCTGCAATAACTCTTGGGGCATGAGGGTACAGAACCATTATTACTGAAAGCCTTTACAATACTTGTTCAATCCTCTTTTGCTTTGTTTTGAGAAGTGTCTCTAACCTTTCAGGATTCCTATGGGAATCCATGCAAACGTTAGGCATCTGTATTCATTTTGAGTGTGCACATCAATACCCTAACATCCAAGGATTAAATGCAGTTTATAAAACAATATAGTAGAGAGAGGAAAGCAATTTGGATGAGGAGCAGTGAGTTACAAAAGAAGGTAAAGAGAAAACCTGCACTTTTTGGTAGTGATATTTTTTTTTTGTACGAAAAAGGTGCTTTTGTCTAAGGTTAGATCAATTATACAGAAACATATATTCAAGTTCACTATCATATTATTTTTAATTACATTTTACAGCTAAATTGCTGAAGTTCAGTTAGCTTTTCTGTAGACAGACAACTAAATAGGAAGAGCTCCTATATTTAAATACTGGGGGAAGCTGACTTGAAGTTTTCCATGGATACAGGAGTTTGTCAGTTAAACATGCTCTGTAAGTAGAGAAAGTAAAGCTGAACAGTGTAAATAGAGACAGTAAAGCTGAACAGTATATCGACAGTTCTGGACCCTACTTCATACAAAACCCTAATTTTGGCCACTTTTACTCCTCAGCTGTGATCAATACTATTGTTACAGTGCTTTCAGAGATTTCAATTCTAATTGTTATTACTGCTTCATTGGAGCACTTATACTGTCCTTCAAAGTGGCATTAACAGGTTTTCTGCTGTGAGTACTACAGAATGTAATGGTAATGCAGTAACAAATTCAGATATTTTAGTAAAGCGCACGTCAGGAGGGTTGCAGGGTCATTTTCATCTTGGCACTGAAATCAGTTAAAAAATGTCCCACTACATGGTTAGAAGACAAGGGGGGCTGGGGGGGGGAATGAAGAGTGCTAGATAGCAGCCAAGCTTAACCACACAAAGGCATGATCTTTTCATGTTTCTTTTAAGTGATAGAGATCTGTTGTCTTTAAGAAACAAAAGGAAGAAAACACAACAAAAGAAAACCCAGCTGGAGAACTCTTCTCCAGGCTGAACAAGCTGGACAGTCAAGCTCAGGATCTCCAGCCCTGACCGTCCCGGTGACCTCCACTCAACCTGCTCCAGTTTGTCAATGTCTTCCCTGTGCTGGGGGACACCAAACTGGAGGTGGCAGCGTTACAGACATGGGGTAACAAGGGCTGAGGAAAGGGGGGATGATCAGGTCCATCGGCCTTCTGGCCACGGTTGTTTGGTACAGCCCCGGGTGCTGTTGGCCGGCGTTCCTGGGGTCTGCTGCTGGCTGATGTTCAGCCCAGCAGAGGACCCCCAGGCCCGGCTCCCCATCCCGCTCTGCCGTCGCGGGCGTTAGGTCCATCCCGGGGTCAGGACTCAGACTTTGTCCTCCTTGAATGTCGTGAGGTTCCTGCAGAGCCAGTCCTCCCTCCAGCCCTGCCCTCCGGTGTATCGACTGCGCCCTCCCTGCACTCCCGTCTGCGTGGGGAGGGAACGCGGTATCAGAAACTGACTCAGAAAGAAAAATTTTGAAAGCTGCTGCGGCCAATCGCTGGGACTAGAGTAAGAAGGTTGACTAATGCAGGTATTTCCTCTTTCCTTTCCCTTCTAGAAAAAACCATCTGCAAATGTAAACATGTACACACCTTTGAACCCAGTATGTACAGATATGCATCAACTGACGTGGATTCCAGTGCGTTATATGATAAAATATTTAACTGGGGCGGGGAAAGGGAGGCTAAGTTCAAAATACTTCTGCTTTTGCAAAGGCTATTAAATTACAGACAGCCACTTGTGCCCTGTGAATAAACGCTGAAATATGCTTGTCAGATTTATGGTGCAGTAATGTATTCTTTTTAACTCCGTGACCTGATGTTTGTAAGATGCTCTCAGCTGTGATTGTTTTCTGGGGTGAGGGATGTACTTGGTAAAGCAGTAGCTAAAAATGCCCAAGTTAACAGAAGGCACAGTGTATTTGTGTATGGCTTGACTTGAAGATGCGATGTATTTCCATCACAGATCTGTGCAGTTAGGGAGTTACTGCACAATTCCACAAAATAATCCTAATCTGTCCAAATTTACCAGTATCAAATACTCTAGTGAACAGCTTTTAGTAGTAGTTTGCAGGTTATTTTTTCAGAAACTGTGTTCTTTTTTTATGTGTAAAATAAAAGGAAAACTTGTATCACTTAAGTGAGAACAGAAAAATTGGAACAATTCCAATTTTGTGCATAAAATTATGAGTTGTGGAACAGCTGATACTGCTGAGGCCTGAGGTAACAGGGTTAGGAGTTTTGTGAGAGTTTTGCGATGGTATCTATTCAGTGTTCAGTGCCAGTCCAAGAAAAAAGAAAATTAAACCAAAAAAACCCACCATCCCCCCCCCCCCCCCCAAACCCCCCAAAACCCAACCCCAAACAATTTTAAAAAAAAATT